>NC_057812.1:361634262-361637768 GCF_018294505.1 Triticum aestivum | reverse complement strand
GAGAAGTAATGGGCCATATGGGCCTTAGTGGAGAGAGAGAGGGGCAGCCAAAGGTGGGCCGCGCGCCTCCTCCCCCCTGGTCTGAATTGGACTAGGAGAGGGGGGCGGCGCCCCCCTTTCCCTCTCCCTCCCCACTTCTTTCACCCTCCTAGTAGGAGTCCTACTCCTACTAGGAGGAGGACTCCTCCTTGGCGCGCCATAGAGGGACGGCCGGCCTCCTCCCCTTGATCCTTTATATACGGGGGAGGGGCACCCCTTGACACACAAGTTGATCCACGTGATCATATTCTTAGCCGTGTGCGGTGCCCCCTTCCACCATAGTCCTCGATAATATTGTAGCGGTGCTTAGGCGAAGCCCTGCGACGGTAGTGCATCAAGATCGTCACCACGCCGTCGTGCTGACGGAACTCTTCCCCGACACTTTGATGGATCGGAGTCTGGGGATCATCATCGAGCTGAACGTGTGCTAGAACTCGGAGGTGTCGTAGTTTTGGTGCTTGATCGGTCGGGCCGTGGAGACGTACGACTACATCAACCAAACGCTTCCGTTGTCGATCTACAAGGGTACATAGATCACACTCTCCCCTCTCGTTGCTATGCATTACCATGATCTTGCGTGTGCGTAGGAATTTTTTTGAAATTACTACGTTCCCCAACAAAGAGACCATCACGGTAACACACGCGGTTGATTCATTTTAATTAAGTTAAGTTTCATGTTATCTACAACCGGACATTAACAAATTCCCATCTGCCCATAACCGCGGGCACGACTTTCGAAAGTTCAAATCCCTGCAGGGGAGTCCCAACTTACCCCATCACAATCTCTCACGGTCAACGAAGGATATTCCTTCTAGCGGGAAGACCCGATCACACTCGGCATCCCGGTTACAAGACATCATCAACAATGGTAAAACAAGTCCAGCAACACCGCCCGAATGTGCCGACAAATCTCGATAGGAGCTGCACATATCTCGTTCTCAGGGCACACTTAGATGAGACATCCTACGAGTAAAACCAACCCTCAAGTGGCCCCGGGGTGGCCCCGCAGTCTACTTGGTCGGACCAACACTCAGAGGAGCACTGGCCCGGGGGGGTTTAAATAAAGATGACCCTTGGGCTCCGGAAACCCAAGGGAAAAAGAGGCTAGGTAGAAAATGGTAAAACCAAGGTTGGGCATTGCTGGAGGAGTTTTATTCAAGGCGAACTGTCAAGGGGTTCCTATTATCACCCAACCGCGTAAGGAACGCAAAATCCGGGAACATAACACCGATATGACGGAAACTAGGGCGACAACAGTGGAAAAAAACACTAGGCAAAAGGCTGAGCCTTCCACCCTTTACCAAGTATATAGGTGCATTAAGATAACAAGATAATATAGTGATATCCCAACAATAAACAATGTTCCAACAAGGAACGACCTCCAATCTTCACCTGCAACTAACAACGCTATAAGAGGGGCTGAGCAAAGTGGTAACATAGCCAATTAACGGTTTGCTAGGACATGGTGGGTTAGAGGTTTGACATGGCAATTTGGGAGCCATGATAAGCAAGTGGTAGGCATCGTAGCATAGGCATAGCAAAAGAGTGAGCAACTAGCAAGCAAAGATGGAAGTGATTTCGAGGGTATGATCATCTTGCCTGCAAAGTTGTCAGAGTTGACTTGATCCTCGTAAGCAAACTCAATGGGCTCCTCGTTAGCAAACTCGTCTCCCGGCTCTACCCAAACAAGACAAACAAGCAAAAGGAACACAATCAACCACGTGCAATGCTCAAACCAACATGATGCAAACATGGTATGCTATGCGGGATGCGGTATGTGATGCATATGCAAGATTTGACAAGGAATGATTGAACCTGGCCTCAACTGGGAAATCCAAGAGTGCCACTGGAAAGGTGAGGCGATTTCGGTTGAAATTGATATAAAGATCACCGGAATCGGATGCACGGTTTGGAAATGGCAAGCAAAACAAATATGGCACCGGTCTGCGATGATCAGCAAGTAGCCATCTAAAAGCATCAATATAATTATGCTACAGCACTCAAACATGACAACAAAATACATGGCAGGGATCCACTCATGATGCTTGACAAAAGATGAACACTGAGCTACGACTAATTCATCAATTAACAGGTTCAAACAAGCATGGCAAAAGTGCAAATGATAACAGGTTTCAGACTTAGTGAAATTAATACAAGTCTAGAATTTAACATCAGGTAGCACACTTTGGAGCATGAAAAGTATATGCTACAGGAACATAACATGGCAAAGAAATGCATGACATGAAGCTACTCAAAGCACTAAACAAAAGTCCCTTAGTGACCTTGAGCCAAAAGGGATCATAAAATACAATTGCAAGCATGTGAACATGGCGAAAACATAAACAGATCTCAGACTTAGTGAAAAATTGGAGCATGCAAATCAGTTAACGAGTAGGCATGTTCACGAGCTCGATGCACTCACTACAGAGCATGACATGACACACTAAGCATACACCCATCAAGAATACATGGAATAGAAGCTAGACATGGCAAGAACAACAACATAGCATGCACGGATCAATAGCAACATCCTCGGCAAAATCTCTAACAAGTCAACAATCTGCCATGATTCACGAAATAGCAAAAGTAGAGCTCGATTGACTCAAGCTAGGGTGCTCCATAATTGCAAACAAAGACATGGATGGATAGAGCACCACAATGTTAACAAATCATCCTTACTTATAATCCTCAAAAGAGGCACGGATCACTAGGAAACAACATGAACATATGGCATAATGACAAAATCAGGATAAGGACTTAGAGAAAATTCTAAGTCCCTGAAATCAGCATTACCGAGTACGCTACTTTGCAAGCTTGTGCTAGTCACCACACATTTCACAAAAATACATGGTAAGCACCTCTGTAAAGATGGCATGGAATATAACAGAACTCATGTAGAGCTCAGGAGCATATCATGCACACATTAATCATGGCAAAAATGACAAATATCTATTTGATGAAACAGATCTGACAATTTTATCACATAGCCCTCTTCCAACAGCATTTCGGGCATCAAGATGAGCTCAAATGAAAATTATGCAATGAGATGAAATGATGTACTCTTTGCGTCGAACATTTTGATATGCTATACGCACAAATCGGAGCTACAGATGCAGAGTTACGACATGATGAAAATTGCTAAAAAATTAGGGTTTCAGGGAATAAAGTCAACCGAAATTTCAGATCTGAGATCTACTGTAGCAACACTGTAGTAGGGCACGGACTTTGAGGCGCTTGCCGGGTTCACTGTTCGCTGGAGTTGTCGATGAAGCTTGCTGGAGTTGCCGGGACGCGGTGGCCGGCCGAGATCTACGAGGGGCGGCGAGGACGGCGGAGGAGACCGGGTGGCGCGGCGCTCGGCGAGGTGGCGGCGGCGACCGGCGACTGGAGACGACGCTGGCACATGGTGAGGCGGCGGAGGCGGCCGGCGGCGAGGTGGAATAGGGCGGCGGCGGCCGGGCTCGGGC
>NC_057812.1:361620740-361633897 GCF_018294505.1 Triticum aestivum | reverse complement strand
CTCGGGCGGCGCGTGAGGAGACCAGGCGGCGGGGTGGAGAAGATGGCGGCGCCCGACGTGGGCCGCGGGGGCCGGCGCTGGGCCTCGCGGGCCTGGCGGCGGAGGAGGCCGGCGGTGCCACGTGGCAGGATGCCACTTGTGCGGGGCGGCGGCGCGGTGGTGTCCGGCCGGACCGGACGTGTCCGGCGCGGCGAGAGGGAGAGGATCTAGGTTTAGGGTAGGGAAGACCCGAAAATTTCGGGGAAGACCTAGTTTTATAGGTAGGAGGAGCTAGGAGGCTCGAAATTGAGCACGGTTTTTGGACGTGCGATCGTGATCAAACGCTCTAGATGATGGAAGGGTCTTTGGTGGGTTTTGGGCCGAATTGGAAGGGTATTGGGCTACAACACAAACGAGGCCTTCTCGGTCCCTCGGTTAAGCGTTAGAGTATCAAACAAAGTCCAAATGGTACGAAACTTGATAGGCAGTCTACCGGTAGTAAACCAAGGCTGCTTGGCCAGTCTCGGTCCAATCCGGAAATGTTTAACCCCCACACACGAAAAGAGGTAGAAAGGGGCACCGGAGGAGATATGAGCTCCGGAATGCAAAACAGACAACGGGGAAAATGCTCAGATGCATGAGACGAACACGTATGCAAATGCAATGCACATGATGACATGATATGAGATGCATGAAAAAGGCAACAACACACGGAGACAAAAACCCGAACCCGAGGAAATAAAATAACTTAGTGCCGGAAACGGCAAGAGTTGGAGTACATATAAGGTAAATTACATCCGTGGTGTTACAGTTTCATTCTAAGTCAATAGAACATGGGAATCACCTCCCTGCTATTCTCAAAAACTTTTAATCATTTGCCGCACTACTGGTTAGAGATGAAGAACCTATGCAAGCACATCACAATGCAGGAGCGACACACAATTACAAGATGATATTATATTGGATAATGCAAGCTATAACAAATTACTTTTACCAGAACAATAGCAACCGAGAAATTTGAAGGGTAGGTACGAACAAAATGGGAACTGCATATGTACTGCTAAGAGAATCAATGCACACATTACCAATCGCAGACGAGTACGAAGGTCACAGTGGCATTTGTGCATCATGGTCGGCAACGGGAGACGGTTCATTGTCACTGATGGTGCTTCTGCTATGCTTGTCATCGACTTTTGGAAGCAGATCCGAGACCGTGGAAGATGGCACCGGGTAAGCGGCTCCTGCACGCTGTACGACGAAGATGGTGGGCCGGCTCCAGTGTGGCGTACGACATCGTCAATGAGGTAGATGCGCTGCGGTGGACGAGCACGCCAATGTAGAAGGGGAGGGACAGGAAGGCTGACTAACCACGATCGGCTTGTTGTGGGGTGTTGTGGTGCGGTGGAGAAGTCTATTTTGCGGTGGGGATAGAAAATGGGGATTACTAGTTGTACTCTGGGTGCGGGGGTGGGGTGAACATGAAGTTACCAAAGCAGCCCCGACCACACACCATCCGTCGGCCTGTTCGACCAAGAGTATGATAGTAATTTCTCATTGCTCTAATCTGGGTCACGGGAGATCTTGATGGAAGCGGGAGATTTTGTCGCCGACCTGGAAATTTGTAACACTATACTCCCTGTCTGGCGTGTTGGGTTATTAGGCTAAGCAACTAGGAGTACTAGTAGACATTTGTTTTCTTAGTTTAATGTTGTCCCATTAATTATTTATTCTAGTTGTGAAAAAATGTATTAAACTATTGACTTCGAATGTAATGGTTTATGAAATTCAATAGTTACAATCATTGTTCGAGTCATTGTTGAATTCCAAGATGAATACCAAGTCTATAGTACTTCACAATATACTCAAACTTACATAATCCAACTCAAACGAAAATCTAAATGCATTTCATAATTATTAATTAGTTGGATGCAACAAAACCAACCATAACTCTACATGATCCAATCCAAAACAATATTTGAACACATCCCAATGTGTGAATTCCTGTGTGTGTGAATGAAGCATTGAGAGAGTGTGCGTGAAGATGGAGCAATGGTGGGAGGAATAAGTTAGGTCTATGAGAAAGATGGAGACATGTGTATATATATATATATATATGGAGTGAGATGCGTGCGTGCGATCGAGATTTTGTACATATGGAAGTAGAAGAGACAAAAGGTTTGATGACAGAGCTCAAAAAAACATGGAGGAGAGGGGGGAAGCTTGTGTGTGTGCGTGTAGCCTTGTGGGGTGAGGGATTTATATTTTTGTGTCGGAGAGAGAGAGAGAGAGAGAGAGAGATAAAAGGAGTCAGACAACTGAATTTACATCATCGAGTGTGCGATGTAGGGGTCTTGAGGCGGGTAGGGGCAGGGTGAGGGTGTGAAAATGTGTGCGTTGATGCATGTGTCACATGCGAGTGTGCGAGGGAGGGTCGAATCAAGAGAGATGGTTGTTGTGTTATATATGCTTCTCTCTCACACACACATGTACACAAACACAAATACAAGATATTTCTCTCATGCATACATAATATCTCGGCATCTCTCTGTGTCTCACTCCTACATGATCATTTGCACATTCAAACCTCTCTATCACACGCATACCATCTCCACAATGCCCTTCCGCCACAACAGACATATAGACACATGCACACGTTCTCTCTTTGCCAAACACATGGAATCTCTCTCAAAAAATATTATTAGGGTGCACCTAAAACATCGAAATCCAAATAATCATGAACTGAAGCAAAATTCAAATATATGGAAATATTGTAGCACGAAGAAATTTTCCATCAAAAAAATGTAGTGTGATATTCGAGGATTGTTTTCACACACACAAAAAGGTTCGGTGGATGTCCTTCGAGTGCGACACTGTGACACAGCATTCGATCGATCGCGTGGCTGCAGTGCACGCGCTTGCAGAGGATTCTATATTGATGTTGTGCTAACTAGAGTGGTAAGTGCTGCCTCAGTGTAATGTTTACATGTACTAGTATGGTGTTCTTTTAAGTTTGACCAACCCTATATAAAACTAAAGTAAGCTCCCATACACGCACTCATTAATATGTCATCGTCGCCGTTGTGCATGCCGGAGCCCGCCTACTCCGTCCGACCATTTCTCGCCCATCACCACTATGTCCTCGCCATACCTTTTCAATGAAGTCGTAGGCTGGCCCTCTCACGTCCTCTGTAGTCCCTCCGGGCGATGCAGCCGTGCTGCCAAGCAAGCGAGCAGCTGGAGCCGCGTCTATGCCCACAACATACAAAGAGGAGGAGGATAAGTGTGTCCTCCAGCACGCCGGCGAGGAGGTGGAGCTAGCAGGTCTTGTGGTCTCCACCCACGAGGAGGAGGCACATATGGCGGCTGTCATGGTGGAAGCCAGACGTGCCCGTGCCGAGGCCTCAAACCAGGCGCGGACATGGAATCTACCATCGAGACCTTGACCGCCACCTGGATCCTCCAATATGAAGGAACAATTTGGGTCAGTCGAGTCTTGTGAGCCGTTGGATGCAACATGGACAGCCAGAAGGGCTTCTTCAACCTCCAAAGATGATGCATTGTTCATCTTCTCTCTCAACCGTCGAGCCGCCATAGGCCTAACCGCCCGCTGCCGCCGCCTCGCCCTCCCCTCAACCGCCTCCCGTCATCGTGCTGCCCTCCCTCTCCTGTCATCCGTCTAACCCTGGGCATGATCTGTTTTTTCCGATGAACTGCATCCCACACCCAACATGCATAAGATAGATCATGGGCACCCTGCCACCCTAATATAGATACCGGGGTAGCTTCTCTGTCGTCATCTTACTTCCCTCCAATGAACTTCTTCTTTCATAAATCTACTGGCCCCTATTGCTATAGCTATTATGTAAGAAATGAGTAGTACAGACGAATGGTACTAACTAGTTAGACGGATGGAAATAATACTACTAGTACTTATTATGTATAGTGGGAACGTGAAGAAACGAGTAGTAGTATCAACTACAAGATGAACTATAAGAAATACTAGTATGTACTAAAGAGTTCAAGTAAGAAGAAAGAACATACCATAGTTTTGTTGGGGTCTCAGCACAACACACCCCTGAAATAAAACTAAGCAACTAATACGATTCACACTACATTAGAACCAACATGAGAAACAACGCTGTCACCTTACTCAGAGTCATCCTCGACTTTGTGCTTGTCCCTCTTCCTCTTCGCCGATACTTCTTTGCTTGAACCGGACATTAGGCTCCGCCTCTTCATCCAACCCTTCTAGATATTTAAGGAAAGGTAGGCATCTAGTGCTGCGTACTCGATGTGAGCTTGATCTATTTTCTTCCCCTCCCATGAATAATGAAACATATAGCCAGGTTTCTTGTGATCACCATACGGAGGATCAATCACGTCTCCTGCGATGGTTAGCATTGAAGGCTCCAAGGAGGACAACATGCCTTTCTTATAGAGGTCGAAGGGCTGGTGTATAGCGAGGCCTATCCGACCCAGGACTTCATTATCGTTCTTAAAGTCTACAGTAACGAATTTACTCTTTTGTCCTTGAGGAAGTCTTCAAAATTCTGGCATATAACATCGGCATGGCATATGTGGTAGACCAAGCACAAGTTATATACACAAACCTGGATCACAATGGTCTTCTTCTTCTCTTCCTCCATTAGAAGCTTCTCTTTTTTCCAGGAACATGGTGTACTCAACATCTAGCCCAGCAATCCACTCATCCTTTGACTTTTAGAACATGCATTTGAAGCCACCAAGGCATCCTTCCACTGTCACGGAAGAACAAGTATAGATGACGTCGAACTCATCGCCGGTGATGGTTTTAACCTTGTACTCACAACCATCCATGGAGATTTGGGAGGCCATGGAGTTTGGAGGCGGGTTAGGAGAAGTGCAACTGCTATAATGTGAAAGGACGAGACGACTGGGAGCGAACTGTTGTAATGTTAAAGCACGGGGATGAGTAGGAGCGAACTGCTAGCGGTTTTCCGATTGTAAAAATGCTAAGTAGGGTGTGCAAACAGCATGGGGGAGTGGCTTGCCTCGTGGATAAACGGTTGCATGCCCTCAAATAGTTATCTAGTACTATAGGGGACCCACTAGATGTCATGTCTAGGAGACCCACTTCGTAGGCCTGACAGTATAGCATCTGCGAGTTCGCACGCCATGCCTGCGTGTGCATGCAACTTCACTTAATTTCTTCAAGCATCGCGCCTGCCATGACCGTGGCCTCGCTCTTGCGGTCACACCCTTTGAGACTTTGGACAGCTATAAATGAGCAAATATTTTTGCCTACTTCGCATGCATGATACTAGTTCCTTCATCCAGGTGCGGTAGGCTATATGTTGTTGCCGTGTCATATATAGTCATCACTTATAGTCACTCATACAAAAGGTTAGCTATATGGTTGGCTATAAGAGCACTATTTTTTACCTTCTCTTATCTCTTTCTTCGTATCTATTATATACTTAAAACAAGAGTAAAAGAAGTCATCACATCTGCCCACATATAGTAATATTATTTATACCATTTGATCAGAATAACAATGGTTGATATTCAGAAGTTATTACGTACTCCCTCAAAGTTAGTACAAAGTTGAGCCATCTATTTTGGAATGGAGGGAGTAACATATTAGCATGTACGTACTAGCAGTATTGAACTGTCATGTTGTCACGTCTCTGTGCATAAGATACATGTATGGAAAGGCATGTAGTAGTCCGAATGTAACAAGACTAGGATTGCATATTTCATTAAAAAAAGACAGGATAACCAATCAAAAAGAGATCACAATTTCCCAAAAAAAAGATTACAATAGTCCTGACCACATATGCACATGTGACACAACAATGAATGCGCCGAGATTAGCATGAAAAATCCATGATGCTTTTCCCTCATCTTAGCTAACCATGCATTGTCGGATTGATATTCCTTTTGAGGAACATTGTCCAGCTGATTAATATAGCAACAATACGCATCTTTGATCACATCAAACCATGCCAAGTGAATCGTAGACAGGAGCAGGCTACCAATAGATGTCCATGACGCCCGGCGGATCAGAGATATTGTACACACTGGCAACACTCGATGGAACCAAGGCTCAATCGCAACGCTTGTAGTATGCGGAGGGTCAAAGTTACCGATACATTGCTCTTATATTGTGGGACGGAGCGAGTAATTTATTTTGTAGCCACTCTGCGAGCGAAACATTACCAAAATCAATGGGCATGAGTAAAAGTGCTCAGCAGACAATCAAAGAACAAATGTTTTACCGAAGGAGAACATTACAAGAACTTACTAGAATGAGGAACGGCAACCCAACAGATCGGGTAATCCATCAGATTAGAGTTATTGAAAGGTATGATGTTGTATAAGCCTCCAAGACCTAAAAAAAGTATTTTCCATATTTCTATTAGTCAAGGATCCAAACTTTATCAACTTTCAAGACATTGTGCTCACAATAATAGCTACGATTGATTGTTACAAAAAATACTCAATGGTGGTCCATGTTGTGATGCTTGCAACAAAAAATGGTAACAAAGAATCTCATTATTATTACTCCAAGAACTACATACATATCCAGAAAGTGTAACACCTTGGTAACCATATGCTACTCCAAAACCAGTTTACTACCATATTTGCATGAAAATAAAATGGGACGTTAGGTATCACATTAGATTCTTAAGTTACTGATCCTACGACTACTACAAGTAGCATTTAATTTGACAAGAAGTCTGAGAAATTCTCAATGCATCATTCTCATTCTTGGTGGACCCCTTAGATGAAAAAACAGAAGAAGTTCCAAAGGTTATACTACAAGAGGACTTATCTTTCGATCGAAGCTGAAGAACAAAAGCATCACTCTAGGCATACGAACCTATGCTATAAAAACATTTGTACCTAATGAGAAGCTTCAAATGTGATACTTGGATGGTAAAGTTGAAGAGGTAAACGTCAATTCATTTAGAAATCAAGTATTGCATGGTTTTTCCTTCTAAAAAATACATATTGACCATGTCCTTCATGCATTGTGCTGAATGGGATTTGATGGACGATGAAGTGAACAACATATTAAAAAAACACAAGCAAACTAAATGAGCCAGTTAACAAGGCGATTTACAGTACTCCCTCCAATTCAAAATAAGTGTTCATCACTGCATTTGAAAATAACACATGCCAGCCTAGGAAGATAAGGAAATAAACAATATTTGGGTGTCAAGATTAGGAAGAAGTGTCCCTGAAGGCAAAACTACAAGGCTTGGAGATGAAGGCTAGATGTTCGCTACGCCAACGATCAAACTACAATTAGTGCATCCACAAGGATAACACAAAGCTTAAATGAAAAAGCTTAACAACATCAAGAAAACAAGAGTTGATATAAAATGCAAGGACCAAAGTAAGTGGTTTATAGAAGATCAAGTATTCCACACAAGACCCAAGAGAGAAACAAAAACATTCAAAAAATGATTAGTAATTTATTCATTCAAAGATATGCTAAGTAGGTGCTTAAGAAAGGACAAGATGTTCCCTACATGATTTATTCAATGCAACATCCGAACCCAATTTGACATGTGTGCCTTTCATTTATGATCTATATGTACACACAATTTGAATTTTGTTGTTAACAGATTTAAAAATAAAAATCAGATAACATAATATCCCAAATAAACAACTTTGCATTTGTGTTTTCGATCAATACTCTTCTATATACTCAGATCATCCGCAAATATACAATTCAACCCGCATAATTTTACGTCAAGTGCTCAGCTAAATTAACAATCTTTAAGTTGGAAATTAAATCCAAATACTATGAGTAAAGACAAAACTTCAAGAACAGAGTCGGATTATGAATTTGTCCATATGAAGCCGGAAATTAAATCCAAATACTATGAGTAAAGACAAAACTTCAAGAACAGAGTCGGATTATGAATTTGTCCATATGAAGCCCGATTGTAAACTAAAATGTGAATCCTAAAGCTGGGATCTCAATTTTTTGGACAACTAATCATACACGAGTCCAACAAAAATCAAGAAGTAGTCTTGCATCAATCTACTACCTTCGTTCCAATACAAATTTCTAGGACTAAGTTCATGCAAATGTGTTTGGGACAAATACATAGCTAGCTAGATCTTAGACTGTGGGAGCGGAGATGAGGGGAGCAAACATGCGATGCTACCTGTGGCACTCATGCGCAAATGTTCCTCTGCTTGGGCGTGGGTTGATTCGCTGCTAATGCAGGCTGCCGGAGAGTACCGCCGACCACTGGATCTGCCACGCAGCTGCTTCGCAGGCTGCCTATGCCATCTTCTCCATGCGGTCGCGCTGCTACTGATAGCCAGTGCAATGCCCTCCTACATGCAGATTCTACCGGATCTATTTTTAATTCGAGACAAAATAATTATGTGTGATGGAGAGCAGTTGATGTTGTTTGCTTATCGAGCCTCCTCTACCATATCCATTCGGATCGGCATGTCAAGGACTGATGCAGCGGCGCTCACTTCCGCTTCGTAGCATTGGCGGCGCTGCGCCATGTCCGGGGAGACTGTGCGTGTTATATTTTTCTCGAGAAGATAGAGTGTGCATGCTGGACTGGACGTCTGGACCTGGGAGGAACCAGTTTTGGTTGGCCCATTTACACATAATCGGATACGGCCTAAGACAACACTATGTCCTAATCAATTAATATATGTATCAGTGCTTTGTCACCCCTAAAAAATCAGTGCTTTGTCTCAAAAAAAATTATTAGTGCTAAAAAATGTATCAGCGAGCCTTGAAAAAAATGCATCAGTGTGATTCTCAAATAAAGAAACTCCGCCTATGTTGTCTCAACATAGCCGGTCCCAAGCCCGGGTAAAGGAGGAGGGTTGTGATAGGCTTGGCGAGCCAACGTAAAAACTCAGCCACTCTTATGGAGATGAAACCCAAAAGATTTTCGTTGGGGCGTAACCCTCTCAGCGACGCGCCACATCGGAACCCGGGTGTGGTGGAAAATGGGCAAGGGCCGGGCCGTCACCCCCCAAGTGGCGCGCCGTATCTTGATCCGGATACGGTGGCAAGTGAGCGAGGATCGGGTCGTCGCATCCTTAGTGGCGCGCTACATCGGCGCCCGGATGTAGTGGAAAATGAGCAAGGGTCTTCACATTTGACTCGACGAGTGCGAAGGGTAAGGAAGCTAGCCGAGCCTAGGAGGATTCGCTTAGGTAGCTGGAACGTAGGGTCTCTGACAGGAAAGCTTCGGGAGCTAGTTGATGCAGCAGTGAGGAGAGGTGTTGATATCCTTTGCGTCCAAGAAACCAAATGGAGAGGACAGAAGGCGAAGGAGGTGGAGGATACCGGCTTCAAGCTGTGGTACACGGGGA
Organism: Triticum aestivum; assembly: GCF_018294505.1. Lineage (NCBI taxonomy): Eukaryota > Viridiplantae > Streptophyta > Magnoliopsida > Poales > Poaceae > Triticum > Triticum aestivum. The sequence continues at coordinate 361,624,573 of NC_057812.1, read as the reverse complement.
CGGCTGCAAACAGAAATGGCGTAGGCATCTTGATCAACAAGAGCCTCAAGTATGGAGTGGTAGACGTCAGGAGACGTGGGGACCGGATTATCCTGGTCAAGCTGGTAGCTGAGGACTTGGTTCTCAATGTTATCAGCGCATATGCCCCGCAAGTAGGCCACAATGAGAACACCAAGAGGGAGTTCTGGGAAGGCTTGGAAGACATGGTTAGGAGTGTATCGATTGGTGAGAAGCTCTTCATAGGAGGAGACCTCAATGGCCATGTGGGTACATCTAACACAGGTTTTGAAGGGGCGCATGGGGGCTTTGGCTATGGCATCAGGAATCAAGAAGGAGAAGATGTCTTAAGCTTTGCTCTAGCCTACAACATGATTGTAGCTAACACCCTCTTTAGAAAGAGAGAATCACATCTGGTGACTTTTAGTAGTGGCCAACACTCTAGCCATATTGATTTCATCCTCTCGAGAAGAGAAGATATGCGTGCGTGCCTAGACTGTAAGGTGATACCTGGGGAGAGTGTTGTACCCCAGCATAAGCTGGTGGTTGCTGACTTCCGCTTTCGGATTCGTGTCCAGCGGGATAAGCGTGCCAAGGTCGCTAGAACGAAGTGGTGGAAGCTCAAGGGGGAGGTAGCTCAGGTGTTCAAGGAGAGGGTATTTAAGGAGGGCCCTTGGGAGGAAGGAGGGGATGCGGACAATGTGTGGATGAAGATGGCGACTTGCATTCGTAAGGTGGCCTCGGAGGAGTTTGGAGTGTCCAGGGGAAGGAGAAGTGAAGATAAGGATACCTGGTGGTGGAATGATGATGTCCAGAAGGCGCTTAAAGAGAAGAAAGATTGCTTCAGACGCCTATACCTGGATAGGAGTGCAGACAACATAGAGAAGTACAAGATGGCGAAGAAGGCCGCAAAGCGAGCTGTTGGTGAAGCAAGGGGTCGTGCATATGAGGACCTCTACCAATGGTTAGGCACGAAGGAAGGTGAAAGGGACATCTATAAGATGGCTAAGATCCGGGAGAGGAAGACGAGGGATATTGGCCAAGTCAAATGCATCAAGGACGGAGCAGGCCAACTCTTGGTGCCGGACGAAGAGATTAAGCATAGATGGCGGGAGTACTTCGACAAGCTGTTCAATGGGGAGAATGAGAGTTCTACCATTGAAATGAATGACTCCTTTGATGAGACCAGCATGCATTTTGTGAGGCGCATCCAGGAGTCTGAGGTGAAGAAGGCTTTAAAAGGATGAAAGGAGGCAAGGCGATGAGCCCTGATTGTATCCCCATTGAGGTGTGGAAAGGTCTCGGGGACATAGCGATAGTATGGCTAACCAAGCTTTTCAACCTCATTTTTCGGGCAAACAAGATGCCAAAAGAATGGAGACGGAGTATATTGGTACCAATCTTCAAGAACAAGGGGGATGTTCAGAGTTGTACTAATTACCGTGGAATTAAGCTGATGAGCCATACAATGAAGCTATGGGAGAGAGTCATTGAGCACCGCTTAAGAAGAATGACAAGCGTGACCAAAAATCAGTTTGGTTTCATGCCTGGGAGGTCGACCATGGAAGCCATTTTCTTGGTACGACAACTTATGGAGAGATATAGGAAGCATAAGAAGGACTTGCATATGGTGTTCATTGACTTGGAGAAGGCCTATGATAAGATACCGCGGAATGTCATGTGGTGGGCCTTGGAGAAACACAAAGTCCCAGCAAAGTACATTACCCTCATCAAGGACATGTACAATAATGTTGTGACAAGTGTTCGAACAAGTGATGTCGACACCGATGACTTCCCGATTAAGATAGGACTGCATCAGGGGTCAGCTTTGAGCCCTTATCTTTTTGCATTGGTGATGGATGAGGTCACAAGGGGTATACAAGGAGATATCCCATGGTGTATGCTCTTTGCGGATGATGTGGTGCTAGTTGACGATAGTCGGACGGGGGTAAATAGGAAGTTAGAGTTATGGAGACAAACCTTGGAATCGAAAGGGTTTAGGCTTAGTAGAACTAAAACCGAGTACATGATGTGCGGTTTCAGTACTACTAGCTGTGAGGAGGAGGAGGTTAGCCTTGATGGCCAGGTGGTACCTCGGAAGGACACCTTTCGGTATTTGGGGTCAATGTTGCAGGAGGATGGGGGTATTGATGAAGATGTGAACCATCGAATCAAAGCCGGATGGATGAAGTGGCGCCAAGCTTCTGGCATTCTCTGTGACAAGAGAGTGCCACAAAAGTTAAAAGGCAAGTTCTACAGGACGGCGGTTCGACCCGCAATGTTGTATGGTGCGGAGTGTTGGCCAGCTAAAAGGCGACATGTTCAACAGTTAGGTGTGGCGGAGATGCGTATGTTGAGATGGATGTGTGGCCACACGAGGAAGGATCGAGTCCGGAATGATGATATACGAGATAGAGTTGGGGTAGCACCAATTGAGGAGAAGCTTGTCCAACATCGTTTGAGATGGTTTGGGCATATTCAGCGCAGGCCTCCAGAAGCTCCAGTGCATAGCGGACGGCTAAAGCGTGCGGAGAATGTCAAGAGAGGGCGGGGTCGACCGATTTTGACATGGGAGGCGTCCGTTAAGAGAGACCTGAAGGATTGAAGTATCGACAAAGAGCTAGCTATGGACAGGGGTGCGTGGAAGCTTGCTATCCATGTGCCAGAGCCATGAGTTGGTTGCGAGATCTTATGGGTTTCACCTCTAGCCTACCCCAACTTGTTTGGGACTAAAGGCTTTGTTGTTGTTGTTGTTGTTGTTGTTGTTGTTGTTGTTGTTGTTGTTGTTGTTGTTGTTGTTGTTGTGATTCTCAAATAAAGAAAATGATTAGTGTACGTAGATTTTTTTAGAACACAGTACAGACATAGGCGCTCATATATACACGTGTACACTCATTCCTATGAACACATATCACATCCCACCCCTATCAGTGTATGTACAATATTTTTTGAGGGGTTGGCAACATTGCCAAAAAAATGTTTAAGGGGTTGATTCTTTGTAACACCCCGGATGTAACTTTCCCAATTTGTACTCCAACTCTTGCCGTTTCGGCGTTAAGTTATTTTATTTTCTCGGGTTCGGGTTTTTGTCTCCGTGTGTTGTTATCGTTGTCATGAATCTCATATCACGTCATCATGTGCATTGCATTTGCATACATGTTCGTCTCATGCATTCGAGCATTTTCCCCGTTGTCCGTTTTGCATTCCGGCATTTCGTTCTCCTCCAGTGGTCATTTCTAGCTTTGTTTCGTGTGTGGGGATTAAACATTTCCGGATTGGAACGAAACTTCCCAAGCGGCCTTGGTTTACTATCGGTAGATCGCCTGTCAAGTTTCGTATCATTTGGACTTCGTTTGATACTCCAACGGTTAACCGAGGGACCGAAAAGGCCTCGTGTGTGTTGCAGCCCAACACCCCTCCATTCTGGCCCAAAAGCCACCATGACCTTCTCCATCATCTAGAGCGTTCGATCACGATCGCGTGGCTGAAAATCGCACCTCATTTGGACTCTCCTAGCTTCCCCTACCTTTATTTAAAGAACCCCTTCGAAATTCTCCTTCTCCTCCCCCGAAAACCTAGCCTCCGCCTTCCTCCGCGCGCCGGACAACGTCCGCCAGCGCCGGACGTGTCCGACTTCCGCACCGCCGCCATGTGGCACGCCACTATTCGCCGCCACCTCGCCGCCGCTCCGGCCCGGGAGGCCCGTGGCCGGCCCCCGAGGCCTACATCGCCTCGCCCCGCCGCCCGGTTGCGCCGGCTGCCCGCGCCTCCATCTTCCCCGGCCGTGGCAGCCCGGCGCCGCCTCGCCTCCTTCTCCGGACGGCGCCGCCACTGCC
>NC_057812.1:361604742-361620368 GCF_018294505.1 Triticum aestivum | reverse complement strand
CCTCTCGCCGGGATCCGGCTCCGGCGACCCCGCCGTCCTCCTCGTCGACTCCGACGAGCTCCAAGTCCGGCGAGCACTGTTCCGGTGATCCTCGAGATCCGTGCCGACGAACTCCAGATCTGGATCTGAAAATATCTCGGGTTGACTTTTGCCCGAAACCCTAATCCATGTGCTCCTGTTCATTGTGTCGTATCTCCGCATCCGTAACTCCGTTTTTGGCATATAGCATATCAAATTGTTCACTTCAGAGAGTACATCATTTCATTCCATTGCATCATTTTCATTTGAGTCAATCTTGATGCCCGAAATGCTGTTATAAGAGAGCTACTTGAGATATTTGTCAGATCTGCTGCTCCATTTAGCTTTTTGTCATTTTTGCCATGATTATTGTGTGCATGATATGCCCATGAGTTCTACATATGTTTTGTTAAGGGTTTTGTCATCTTTCCAGAGGTGCAACCCATGTATTTTTGTGATGTGTGTGGTGACTAGCACAAGCTTGCAAAGTGAGGCACTCGGTAATTCTGATTTCAGGGACTTAGCAATTCCACTAAGTCCTTGAGCTGTTTATCTCATATGGCCATATGTTCATGTTGTTTCCTAATGATCCTTGCCTCTTTTGAGGATGATCAGTAAGGATGTTTTGTTAATCTTGTAGTGCTCTATCCATCCATGTCTTTGTTTGCAATTATGGAGCACCCTAGCTTGAGTCAATCGAGCTCTACTTTTGCTACTTTGTGAATGTGGGCAGATTGTCAACTTGTTTGCAATTTTGCCGATGTTGTTGTAGTTGATCCGTGCATGCTATGCTTTTGTTCTTGCCATGTCTAGCCTGTATTTTGTGTGTTCTTGATAGATGTATGCTTAGCTTATCCTGACTTGCACCATAGTGAGTGTATCGAGCTCGTAAACATGCCTACTTGATATCTGTTTTCAGCATGCTCCAGTTTTCACTAAGTCTGAGAACTGATTATGTTTTTGCCATGTTCACATGCTTGCAATTGTATTTTCTGATACCTTTTGGCTCAAGGTCACTAACGGACTTTTGTTAAGCTCCTTGAGTAGATCCATGCCATGCTCTACTTTGACATGTTCAGTTCCTGTAGCATGTAGTTTTGTTGCTCCGAAGTGTGCTACCTGATCTGAAATTCCAGACAAGTGTTAATTTCACTAAGTCTGAAATCTGTTTGCCATATGCATTTTTGCCATGCTTGTTTGAACCTGTTAATGGATGAACTGGTCGTAGCCCAGTGCTAGACTTTTGTTAAGCATCTTGAATGCATCCCTACCATATATTTTGTTGTCTTGTTTGGGTGCTGTAGCATGTTCATCTCATTGCATTTAGATGGCTACTTGCTGTAAATCGCAGACCGGTGTCATATTTAAATTACTTGCCATTTCCAAACCGTAACTCCGATTCCGGCGTTCTTTATATTGTTTTCAAGCGATTTCATCTCATCTTTCCAGTGGCACACTTGGATTTCCAACTTGAGGCTAGATTCATGCATTCCTTGTCAGATCTTGCATATGCATCCCGCATCGCATCCCGCATAGCATACCATCTTTGCATCATGTGGGTTGATCCTTGCACGTGGTTGATTGTGTCCTTGTTGCTTGTTTGTCTTGTTTGGGTAGAGCCGGGAGACGAGTTCGCTAACGAGGAGCCCGTTGAGTTTGCTATCAAGGATCCAGTCAACTCTGACAACTGTGCAGGCAAGATGATCATACCCTCGAAATCACTACTATCTTTGCTATGCTAGATTGCTCGCTCTTTTTCTATGCCAATGCTACGATGCCTACCATTTGCTTTCAAGCCTCCCAAATTGCCATGTCAAACCTCTAACCCACCATGTCCTAGCAAACCGTTGATTGGCTATGTTACCGCTTTGCTCATCCCCTCTTATAGCGTTGCTAGTTGCAGGTGAAGTTTGGAGGTCGTTCCTTGTTGGAACATTTATTTACTTGTTGGGATATCATTAAATTATCTTGTTATCTTAATGCATCTATATACTTGGTAAAGGGTGGAAGGCTCGGCCTCTCGCCTAGTGTTTTGTTCCACTCTTGCCGCCCTAGTTTCCGTCATATCGGTGTTATGTTCCCGGATTTTGCGTTCCTTACGCGGTTGGGTTATAATGGGAACCCCTTGATAGTTCGCCTTGATTAAAGCTTTTCCAGCAATGCCCAACCTTGGTTTTACCATTTTCCACCTAGCCTCTGTTTCCCTTGGGTTTCCGGAGCCCGAGGGTCATCTTATTTTAGCCCCCCTGGGCCAGTGCTCCTCTGAGTGTTGGTCCAAACTAGAGTCCTGTGCAGCGCCCCCTCGGGGAAACTCGAGGTTTGGTTTTAGTTGTATGGAGCGCTCATCTGAGTGTGCCCTGAGAACGAGATATGTGCAGCTCCTATCGGGATTTGTCGGCACATTCGGGCGGTGTTGCTGGTCTTGTTTTAACCTGTCGAAGTGTCTTGTAGAACCGAGATACCGAGTCTGATCGAAACGTCTTGGGAGGAGGTCTATTCCTTCGTTGACCGTGAGAGCTTATCATGGGCTAAATTGGGACTCCCCTGCAGGGATTTGAACTTTCGGAAGCCTGGCCCGCGGTTATGGGCAGATGGGAATTTGTTAATGTCCGGTTGTAGATAACTTGAACCTTAACTTAACTAAAATGAATCAACTGAGTGTGTTACCGTGATGGCCTCTTCTCGGCGGAGTCCGGGAAGTGGACACGGTGTTGGAGTAATGTTTTGCGCAGGTTGCTCTCTAGTTTCTCGCTCGTGCTTTGCCTCCTCTTCTCGCTCTCTTTTGCGAATAAGTTAGCCACCTCACTTGCCAGTCGCTTGCTGCAGCTCCACTTATATTATTTACCTTGCCCTACCTATAAGCTTAAATAGTCTTGATCGCGAGGGTGCGAGATTGCTGAGTCCATGTGTCTCACAGATTACTATTACATCAGATGCAGGGCCTGATGATTCCGCTCCAGGTGACGCGCTCGAGCTCAAGTGGGAGTTCGACGAGGACTCTCAACGTTACTATGTTTCCTTTCCTGATGATCAGTAGTGGTGCCCATTTGGGGGTGATCGGGACCGTGTCGCATGTTGGGTTCTCTTTTATTTTGGCGCCGTAGTCGGGCCATGAGTGTTTGGATGATGTAATGTTATTTATGTACTTGATTGACGTGGAGAGTGTAAGCCAACCTATGTTATCTCCCCTTTTATTATTTATATTACATGGGATGTTGTGAAGATTGCCTAACTTGCGACATATGCCTTCAATGCGATTATGCCTCTAAGTCGTGCCTCGACACGTGGGAGATATAGTCGCATCAAGGGTGTTACAAGTTGGTAATCAGAGCCTTCCCCGACCTTAGGAGCCCCATTGCTTGATCGTTTTTAGTGGCCGAGTTGTGTCTAGAAAAATGTTTTGAGGCATTTAGGAATTATATATCAGAGAGTTTAGGAATTCTTTTTACTTCTCAGTCTCCTCATCGCTCTGGTAAGGCATCCTGACGTAGAGTTTTGACTCTTCTCTTCTCAAATTTCACTAAAAAAATTTAGGATCACGCGGGTATCTTGGAATCGTTCCGATGTTTTTTATGATGAGAACATTGTCTTGGTGCCTCCTGTCAGGGGTTTAGTGGAAGTGTCCCGGGGAGTTGAGCTCTAAGGTGTTGTCATCATAATTTTATCGTTGCAGTTCTGGAATACCTGAGTTTAGTACGCTGACATCGAAAATCTCTTTTATGCAGTTCGTTGGTGAGATAACCTCGACGCCACCCAGTACTAGGGCGGGAGTTCGGGAGTATCGCCATAACTTGTATAACGGATGCTTTTCGAAGGTTGAGGTAGATGGTTTCCGAAGGTTTCTTGGTTATGTGTTAAAGGATGGATACAGCTGGATGTAGGATTTGCTAGATTTGGGTGAGATTTTATGCTTCCCCTGTATCCCCAACACCTGATTGCATAACCGGAAAGGTTCGGGAGTTTCATAGGTGGGAATTCTAGTAGCTCTAGTTCTTCTTCCACGGATATTTGGTTTGAGATTGGGATTTCTTACCGATTATTCGTTCTTGATCCGTACCTTGTTGATTTATTTCTCTACCTTAATTCTACGTGGCTTCTCAATTTATGGATACATGACCATTTCAAGAGGAATGCATTCGTTCATTTTGTTCGGATGTGAAGACTATATATTGCAATTTTCATTCCGTTGGATTCAGCTTCATTTATCTGTCTATATGTGCTAACAGTGGTCAACCTCTTCAGGATGGCTCCCGCTAAGAGCACCAATCAGAATCAGAATCAGAATCAGGATCCGCCACCACCTCCCCCTCCTCCAGAGGCATGGCAAGCTATGATGGCCGCAACCAATGCAAACACACAGTTGATCATGCAAATTCTTCAAGAGCGCAACCAAGGGAACCAAGGCAACAATCAGAATCATTTTGCTACACTCAACCAGTTCCTTGCTAGTGGGCCAAAGACTTTCAGCAATTGTGTTGAGGCAACCGATGCTGACGATTGGCTTGTGGATCTGTGCAAGCATTTCGGGTGCAGTAGCGTCAGGCCTGAGGACTTTGTCAAGTTCTCTTCCTTCCAACTCAAAGATCAAGCTGCAGAATGGTTCCAGCAGTACAAGGATTCCAGGGGTGGATGTGTTATCACTTGGGAGGATTTCTATCAAGATTTCCGAGCTCATCATATTCCTCAAAGCGTGGTTGAAAGCAAGCGTGAGGAATTCCGCAACCTGAAGCAAGGCTCTTTGTCTGTCTATGACTACAACAAGTTGTTTCAGAAGCTCGCCCGCTTTGCCAAGCAGGACGTCCCTGATGAGAAGAGCATGATATACCAGTTCAGGGGTGGTCTCAGAGAAGAAATTCATCTAGCTCTTGTTCTGTTTGAGCCCCTGAGGTACGATGAGTTCTACAACATGGCATTGAAGCAAGAGGCTGCTCAATTGAGGTGTGATGCTTCCAAGAAGCGAGTCAGAGATGTTACTCCTTCTTCCTCTACTCAAGTGGCCAAGCAGTAGAAGTTTTGGCTTCCTCCTCCTCCGTTCCATCAGCCGTATCAGCAGAAGAGCAAAGGTGGCAGTGGATCTTCACACCCACCCAACCCTGGCTTTCAGAACAAGACTTCGTCTCAAGCTCCAAGATCGAGTGCTCCGCATCACCGTCTGCTTTCAGAGGTCACGTGCAACAAGTGCCAACAGAAGGGTCACTATGCCAACAAGTGTTTCAACCAGAGATGTCTTCCTCCTCATCCTCCTGTCAGATCAGCAAGTACAGCTGTGGTCAAGCATAACCCCAAGCATGCGAAGGTCAACTTGATGAATGCAGCTCAGGCAAAGGATTCATCAGATGTCATCATGGGTAACCTTCCTGTTAATGATATTCCTGCAAAAGTTCTTTTTGACACTGGTGCATCGCATTGCTTCATTTCCAAACCTTTTGCATCAAAGTATGAGTGCGATTATCAGTATCTACAAAGTTCATTGCAAATTGTGTCAACGGGCAAGCAGATGACAGCTAACACCTGCGTCCCGGAGGTTACTATCACCTTGGGCGATTACAAGTTCCTTTCTTCCCCAATTATTCTTGGTAACTCGGATATTGATCTTATTCTCGGAATGGATTGGATTTCTAAGCACAAGGCTCAGCTTGATTGTGCAGCCAGGAAGATTCAATTGACTCATTCTTCTGAGGATGTAATTGCCTTTGCCACTCGGGATAATACCATCCGTCTGTTTTCTCTCAATGAGAAGGGTGAACTCGATGCCATCTCGCAAATTCTAGTCGTTTGCGAATATCAAGACGTCTTTCCAGAAGAGCTTCCAGGAATGCCTCTGCACCGGCCAATTGAATTCGTTATTGATCTTGAGCCTGGCACGGAACTTGTGTGCAAGCGTCCTTACAAGCTCGGACCTGAAGAGTTGAAGGAGCTGAAGAAGCAACTCGATATTCAAGAAAGAATGGGTCTCATCCGGCCTAGTTCTTCTCCGTGGGGTTGTGGTGTTCTTTTTGTGAAGAAGAAGGATGGAACGGACCGACTTTGTGTTGATTACCGTCCATTGAACAAGAAGACCATCAAGAACAAATACCCACTTCCCAACATCAATGAGCTGTTCGAGCAACTCAAAGGTGCCCAAGTATTCTCCAAGCTTGATCTCCGTATGGGTTATCATCAGATTCGTATCTGTGAGCAAGATATTCCCAAGACGGCTTTCAGGACAAGCTTTGGTTCATATGAATACACTCTCATGTCTTTTGGCCTCGTCAACGCTCCTCCGACGTTCTCTCGCATGATGAACTTCATCTTCAACCCTACACCAATGACTTCGTTTTGGTCTATCTCGATGACATTCTGGTTTTCTCGAAGAACAAGGAAGATCATGCCAAGCACTTGCGTTTGGTGCTTGATAAGCTCAGAGAACACCAGTTCTACGCCAAGTTCTCCAAGTGCGAATTTTGGCTCGATGAGGTTCTTTATCTTGGTCATATCATCTCTGCCAAGGGCATTGCGGTGAATCCTGAGAAGGTGTCTGCAATTGTAAATTGGGAACCTCCTCAGAACGTGAAGCAACTCCGTAGCTTCCTCGGTCTCGCAAGCTATTGCCGAAGATTCGTTGAAAACTTTTCTAAGATCGCGAAGCCTCTCTCTAATCTTCTTCAGAAGCACGTCAAGTATGTTTGGTCTCCGGAGTGTGACATTGCTTTCAACACCTTGAAAGAGAAATTGATCACTGCTCCAGTTCTGACTCCGCCTGATGAATCCAAGTCGTACAAGGTCTTTTGTGATGCCTCTCTCCAAGGTCTTGGCGCAGTTTTGATGCAAGAGAAGAAAGTTGTTGCTTATACCTCTCGCCAGTTGAAGCCCAATGAGAAGAACTACCCCACTCATGATCTCGAGTTGGCGGCAGTTGTGCATGCTCTTTTGACTTGGAGACATCTTCTATTGGGAAGAAAAGTGGACATTTTCACTGATCACAAGAGTCTCAAGTACATCTTCACTCAGCCTAATCTCAACCTCAGGCAAACTTGATGGGTCGAAATGATTCAAGAGTATAATCCGAGTATCGAGTATACTCCAGGCAAGGCCAATGTGATTGCTGACGCATTGAGCAGAAAGGCTTATTGCAACAGTTTGATTATCAAGCCTTATCAACCCGAGCTTTGTGAAGCTTTCCGCAAACTTAACCTGCAAGTTGTTCCTCAAGGTTTCCTCGCCAACCTTCAAGTCTCTCCTACCTTGGAAGACCAGATTCGCCAAGCCCAGCTTCTTGATGCTATGGTGAAAAAGGTGAATATTGGGATTGCCAAGAGTCAACCCAAGTACAAGTGTTACCGCCTTGATGACAAGGATACTCTCTTCTTCGAGGATCGTATTGTTGTACCCAAAGGTGACCTACGTAAAGTGATCATGAACGAGGCTCACAATTCTCTCCTCTCCATCCACCCTGGGAGCACGAAGATATATCAGAACCTCAAGCAGGCTTATTGGTGGACTCGAATGAAGCGCGAGATTGCTCAATTCGTGAATGAATGTGATGTCTGCAGAAGAGTGAAGGCAGAACACCAAAGGCCAGCGGGTCTCCTCCAACCTCTTGCCATTCCAGAATGGAAGTTTGACCACATCGAAATGGACTTCATGACTGGGTTTCCAAAGTCCAAGCGTGGCAATGATGCTATATTCGTTGTCATCGACAAACTCACTAAAGTGGCTCATTTTCTACCTATCAAAGAGTCGATCACTGCTGCTCAATTGGCGGAACTCTATACCTCTCGGATTGTCTCTCTGCACGGTATTCCACAAGTGATCTCTTTAGACCGTGGCAGCATCTTTACCTCCAAGTTTTGGGATTCTTTTCAGAAGGCCATGGGCACCAACATCCGCTTCAGCACAGCTTTCCATCCTCAAACTAGCGGTCAAGTCGAGCGTGTCAACCAGATTCTTGAAGATATGCTCAGGGCTTGTGTGATCTCCTGTGTCAGATGCAAAGCCTCTTGGTGGATGTCAACCGCATTCGCAATCTTGCCACCAAGAATGCCTTTGTCACTCATGAAACCTGTCGGAGGTCGTGGAAGAGTTTGACCCTACTTAGTGCTGAAGCTGATCTGCAAGACGATGGCTTCACCGAATGGTTCAAGTTTGACTCAACTCCTCCCAGAAATGCTCACTTGCGTCGGACTCCCTCACTTGAAGACTCTGACTACTCGTCCTCAGCTGCGACCGTAAATGCCGGAGTCATCGATGACCAAGATGATGCAACTTCACCTCCTCCAACTTCAGCGTGTGTCAACACTGCACCAAGTTCCTCTGCACCACCGGATCTCAACGACGACCCATATGAGTTGATAGTCTTCAAGCGGGTCAATATGGGTGGTTGCTTTATTTTTTTGCTAATTTTGCCAAGTGCTTACAACTCTCGTTTTCGATACATTTGGTTCTTTGAGTTGTAACACTTAAACTCGATGGTCGTCTGCTACTTATTTGCTATTCTGTGATGCGATGATAAATCCCGCATGTGCGATGATAAATTCTGCACTTAGATCATTTTGCAGACGTCCATTTTTCATTATGCATGTCATTATCTTTGTTATATCATATCTTGCATGATGAATTGTCATGATAGGCTGAAGAGGATCTCCACAAGTACAACCTGCCATGTGCATTTGCATTCCAAAAGCAAATTACTTATATGCACATCTTCAGGGGGAGCCCTTGCAACTTATGAAGACAATACCCTATCCTTTACAATTTCACATATTTTATTCCCCGTTAAAGACTTCAACCAGTTTGTCATCAATCACCAAAAAGGGGGAGATTGTAAGTGCATCTAGTGCCACCCCTAGTTGGTTTTGGAGTATTGACGACAAACCTGGTTGAGGGACTAATGTGTTTGTGAGAATTGCAGGATAACACAGGTTGAAGTCCCTCATTGATTCGGTTTTCCTACCGGAGATGACCCCTAAAAATGTATGAAGACATTGAAGTCAAAGGTGGGATGTGAATACATTCACATTGAAGACTATGACAAGAGAAGACAACGTGTGAAGACTATGGAGCGCGAAGACTTAAGTGTTTCGTCGTTCTTTTTCTTTTTTGTTGAGTCATAGGAACCACCGTACTGTTAAGTGGGGTCCAAGTGAACTAGTCAGAATGACAGAAGTGATGCTTAACCAAAATCTTATGTCTTTGAGCGAAGACAATGAGAGCAAATCTTATCGAGTGCTGGGTAAGTCAGCTTTGCTTGTAGCTCAAGTAAAGTTGCCGTGTGTGTTTGAAATTTGACCATTGGAACACGTGTCAGTTCCTTAGTGACCCAGGGTCAATTCGGACAAATCAGGTCGGGTTGCCTAGTGGCTATAAATAGCCCACCCCCTACAACCATAAACGGTTGGCTGCTCGGAGTTAGTGTACGGCTTTTGTCATTTGAGAGCAACCCACCTCGAAGCCTTTGATAGAGAATTCCTTGCGAGCACAAACCCCTAAACACCTAGAGCCAAAGAGTGTTAGGCATCACTGAAGTCTTCCTGTCTATGTGATCTGAAGACTTATTACACTTGAGGACTGTGAATCCTCCAGCCGGTTAGCCGTCGCGTTCTGAGCATCCAAGAGTCATTGTGGATCGCCTGTGAACGAAGTCTGTGAAGGTTTGGAAGTCTACCTTGAAGACTTACCAGAGTGATTGGGCGAGGACTGGGTATCCTTAGCTCAAGGGGAATAAGGTGAAGACGCGGTCTTCTGAGTTAAATCTCAGCCTCCCTAACCAGACGTACGGTTGTCACAGCAATTGGAACTGGTCCAACAAATCATTGTCTTCAACAAGTCACTGGTTTCATCCTTCCCATCCCTTCACTTACTGTTGGTCCTAGTGAAGTCATTGTATGATTGCATTATTTTTTGTCTTCACTGAGTGACTGCTTATTCTGATTGGCTTCACACTATCTTCCTACCTGATCTATACTGCCTAGTTGCTATTAGTCATTGTGCTTTCACTTCATTGAATACTTGACTATGGCTTGCTTAGTGTAGTCTACCTTCCGCTGCATGGTAATAGGTTTATTTCTATCGTTTGTCTTCGAAACTTCCATGTTTTGAAGACTTTCATAAAAATCGCCTATTCACCCCCCTCTAGTCGATCACTAGCACTTTCAGAGCTGGGTTGCGCGTTGGTGGCCATGGAAAGCTACATGGAGTTTCAACTGCTGTTGTTCTTAAATTTCTCCCTTTCCTTCATGTGGTGCTGCCATGATTTCTGATCTATACAGTCGGTGGCACAAGTTGTTTCTGCAATTCGTGATGATTGGATTCTTTCATATGTCTAAAACAAGACTTGGTTTTCCAGCGTCAAGCTAGTTGATGAGATTCTCTTAATTTTGTTGACGGTCAGGAACTATAACAGAATTTTATTTACTATATTGTTGTTAACTTTTCCTTCACGTTTTTCAATTAGATTCATGTCTACGAAGTTGCATCTATGTCCGACAGGTGATTTTGTTAATAGCGCGAGGACCGGGCAGCTGATTTGTTCAAGCATATCTCTCCCTGAAAACAAAACACCTATAATTCTAGTACTATTTAATGTTATTGTACGTAGTCAAAACGAGTGCTTTATAAACAAATATATCAGTTCTTATGACCTAGTTGCCCAAAAATAGATTGACAATATAATTACTTAGTAATCTTCCATCTAATCACACATTACCTTTAGGAACACACACCATTTTCCACATGTACCACCTTCTACAGTTCTACTCCAGTGTGTTCTAGACATAACACATATTCTGAATTTTTTCTTTAGTGCCAAAGACGGAAGTACTCGTTGGATTTTAGTTCACATGATGCAACGAGGAGCATTTCATTGGATGGCACCATGGCACACACGCAAGAGTGCGGGTCAAAGGCTAATATTGTAGCTCGGTTTTGCTAGTACTGCCTGATCTTTGTTGTAGTCTAACTGATCCATACAATGCGCACATCTTCTCCCTTCATTGTAGTGTAACTGATTTAGCACATGAATCAAATACACAGACACAAAGAGAGATTGGTGATCAAGACAGATAGAGTGTGTGAGAGAGGAGGCCGAAAGAATAACGGAGACATGTGGTTGAGCTGAAACTTAGAGCATATCCGACGTGGCGATCCATTTGGTCCGGCGGCATTCCTTTGTGTCCGTGCGGACAACAAATGATGCCCAACGCAGATGCCAATTTTCATTTTTCTGTCCACTTTGTGATTGCTCTCAGCCATTTCGGTCTCAAATTTATATCATATTTGGGTCTGAAGCGGGCTCACGTCAAGGGACATGAGCTTGTGTGTGCGCTGGCGTGTGCATTCCCACCCTTGCCGTGCATGCGCGCCATGCTGAGTTGGAGTTGCTCCCGCCGTCGCTCTTGCTCGAGCGCCCGTGCTCCCATCCAGCTCGAGGCCACACGCACTCGAGGAGCTCCAGCCCGGCCCGGCCTCGCCTCCCCCAGCCTCTGTGCACCCATGCCCTAGCAGGCCATGGGTGACGTTCGGCGGTGCAGCTGCTCAAGTAGCATGAGCAATGCCAGTGCAGCTTATCCAGGCCATGGTCAACGTACACCCGCAACCCCCCGCGTCGCTTCTGCAGGAGAGTCAAGCGTATCAAGGCCCCCCGTTTAATATTTTTTTGGAAATGGAGGTTTACCCCCGGCCTTTGCATCATAATGATGCATGCGGCCATCTTATTAAAAGTACGCAGAGTAGCACAAAGTCATAAAAGTATTACAGCTCGCAAGCGGAGCAAAGGAAATAAAAAGGAAAAAGTACACGCTGAGAATCACAACCGGTACGGCAATATGTATGATACGACTCCTAGAGTCCTATCCTGCTATGCGACCGCCATCCGAACTGGTTGAATATAGCCCGTGCTGCCATCTCCCACTGGTTGCACCCAGTAACCAAAGGCTCCCTGGAGTCCATAGGAGTGAGTAAGGACCACGTACGGATCCAAGCAGTAGCTCTAAAGATAACCCGTAAGAAATTTAAATTGTATTGTCTGTTCAAAATAAAATCATTCCGACAATTCCATATAGCCCACAAAAGCGCACATATTCCAATCTGAATGCGAGCCGCAATAGTATGTTCAACCCCAGCTAACCACGTTCGAAATAACGAGTCAATGTCAACTGGAGGATTAATGTTGAAGGCTATATGAATCATTCTCCAAAGCAATTTGGCTATTGGGCATTCAATGAATAAATGTTGTATTGTTTCATTATGATCACAAAAACAACAATGTGAACTACCTACCCAACGCCTCTTAATTAGGTTGTCCATGGTGAGAATAACTTGCTTGTGGACAAACAACATAAAAAAATTTATCCGCAAGGGAACCTTAATCTTCCAGATATGCAACGATCTTGAGATTGGGCCAGAATTAATCAAATACAAAAAAATGACTTCACTGTAAAAACCCCATTTTAGCTAATTTCGATTGCATCGAATCTGCCTGGTCGGAGAGTTGAACATCTATCAATCTCCGAACTAGGTGCATCCAGGCTGTCCATCGCTCCCCAACTAGCGCCCATCTGAACTGGATATTCAAAGGAATCATTTGGAAAACTGTGCCTACGTAGTCCTCCTTACGTTGCACAATATTATAAAGGGTTGGATATTGGATGTCTAAAGGCGTCTCTCCCAACCATGTATCCTCCCAAAATCTTGTTGAAATCCCATTGCCAACCAAGAATTTTACCATATGAAAGAACACATCCTTCATCCTCATAATTCCTTCCCAGAATGGCAAGTCAGTTGGTCTCATGGTAACCTGAGCGAGTGTTTTCGACTGCAAATATTTATTGCGCAAAAGCTGTGCCCACATGCCATCTGGCTTTGTCTCTAACCTGTAGAGCCATTTACTCAGAAGACATTTATTCTTGATTTCTAAATTTTCAATACCCAGACGCCCCTGGTCTTTTGGGCAGCAAAGGATATCCCATCACGCGAGTCGGTATTTCCTCTTGGCCTCATCTGACTGCCAGAAAAACCGAGATCTAAAGAAATCAAGTCGCTTCCGTACCCCTTTCGGAATTTCGAAGAATGATAGTAGGAACATCAGCATAGTAGTCAATACCGAATTAATCAGTACTAACCGACCTCCATAAGACTTAAGCTTACCCTTCCAGCAGCTTAGCTTTTTCTCAATTCGACCTTCGATACATTTCCATTCTTTATTAGATAACTTACGGCGGTGAATAGGTATGCCCAGATAACTAAATGGCAAAGAACCTAATTCACACCCAAACAATTGTCTATAAGTATCCTGGTCGGCTTTGGCCTTCCCAAAGCAGAACAATTCACTCTTGTGAAAGTTTATCTTTAACCCAGATAATTGTTTGAAGAGACATAATATAAGTTTCATATTACGTGCTTTAGCTATGTCATGTTCCATGAATAGGACCGTGTCGTTAGTGTATTGTAAGATGGATACACCTCCATCAACCAGATGGGGAACTAACCCCTCGACTTGACCATGCTGCTTGGCTCTGCCAATTAGAATGGCCAACATATCGGCCACTATGTTAAACAACAAAGGAGACATGGAATCGCCCTGTCTCAGGCCCTTGTGCGTCTAGAAAAAATGTCCGATATCATCATTAACCTTGATTCCGACACTACCCTTCTGGACTTGAGAACCCACCTGATTCTGCCAAGCCTCACTAAATCCTTTCATGCACATTGCTTGCTGGAGGAAAGGCCATTTAACTTTATCATATGCCTTCTCAAAATCCACTTTGAAGATAACCCCATCTAGCTTCTTCGAATGGATTTCATGAAGCGTTTCATGCAATACGACCACCCCTTCTAGTATGTGTCGTCCTGGCATGAACGCTGTTTGGCTGGGTTGTACCACAGAATGAGCAATTTGTGTCAATATATTGGTACCCACCTTGGTGAATATTTTGAAACTCACATTAAGAAGACATATGGGCCTGAATTGTTCTATGCAAACCGCTTCTTCTTTCTTTGGTAACAACGTAATCATGCCAAAGTTCAGATGAAACAGCTCAAGATGGCCATTAAAGAAATCATGAAACATAGCATAAGATCATTCTTAATAATATGCCAACATTTCTTATAGAATTCAGCAGGAAACCCATCTGGCCCTGGTGCTTTATTTGGTTTCATTTGGGAAATTACATCAATAACCTCCTTCTCGGTAAATGGAGCGGAGAGAATATCATTCTCCTCTACTTGGAGCTGGGGAATATCTCCATAGACAGATTCATCTACGTGCACCGTACTTTCTTCCGGATGCCCAAAGAGTTGTTTATAATAGTTAGAGATATATGCTTTCAGATTCTCATGTCCCACTATTGTCCCCTTGTCTTGTTCTAGCTGTATGATTTTCTTCTTCCTATGTTTACCATTTGCAATCATATGGAAGAATTGTGTATTGTCATCCCCTTGGACAACCTTAAGCACTTTAGCACGCAATGCCCATTTGAGCTCCTCTTCTCTTAGAAGAGCCCGTAAGCCTTGCTCAGCTTCGGACTTACAGCTTTGCTCATGAACCGTAAGGAGGTTACGTTCAGCTTTCAAATCAAGTGCTTCAATTAAATGAGTGAGTCGTTCTTTTTCTTGTTTGTAAATACCACTCTCATTTCTGGCCCAACCTCTCAATAACTGTCTCAAATGTCGGATCTTATTTTGCCATCTCTCAATATTAGTACTTCCATTAACAGGTTTTGCCCATTCGCGTGCAATGATTTCTAAAAAAATTCTTTCTCGAACCATCCTGATTCGAAAGAGAAAGCATTCTTGTGCGCAACATGTGTAGCCTCACCCAAGTCTACAAGAAGTGGTGTGTGGTCCGAGATCGCTCGCTGCATCGCATGAACCAACACCAAAGGGTACTTTTGTTCCAATCCACACTAGCAAGTACCCAATCCAACTTCTCAGAAGTCGGAATGGGCAACGAATTGGCCCATGTAAATTGTCTACCGGTGAGCTCAATTTCTCTTAAATTAAGACTCTCGACAATCATGTTAAACATCATGGACCACCGTCCATCAAAATTGTCATTGTTCTTTTCATCTCTCCTCCGAATGATATTAAAGTCTCCACCGACTAGGATTGGTAGAGTTTCATCTCCCTCGTTTAATATTGGCTTGACCACCACATACTCGCGAGCCAGTGACTGTTCTCTCCTAACAAGCGCAGAGTCAAGCGTATCAAGAACCAGGAATGTTCTTTTCAGAGGCTAAGGCTATTCCCGATGCCGGGACAAGCTACGAACTTGGAGTAGTTCGAACCCGGCTCCCCTCAAACTTGACTACGTAACCTAGCAGGGTGCAAACCTTTTGCAGAACTTGTCGAGGAAGTGATCCACTTGGCGGCCCCGTGCCATGACGGCGAGGGAGCCTATGCATGGGCCAGGTCGAAGCAGCCGCCCAACCGGATCACTATATAATGAAGCATGTTGGGGCAGCCTAGAACCTTGTCGACAAAGTAGCTTGCGATCATCGTCGAGTGGCGGGTAGACAGTGAGTGAGAGAGAAAGAGAGGGGGCGTGAGAGGGAGTGTCAGAATGTGATAAAGAGAGGGGGGATTGGTAGTTCATAATTGGTGGGATCGATAGAAAAATGGTTGCATAGAAGTTA
>NC_057812.1:361415170-361604420 GCF_018294505.1 Triticum aestivum | reverse complement strand
TAGAGCATATACACCCACGGACACCAAATCCGGTCCCTCAAACACCTGTGGACGCGACGGGATGCGTTCACAGGTAGTGAATGGTCACACCTCATACTTTATGCTATGCATCAGAGTACCTCATATTTCATCCTATAGATCCATACAAAGCATGCGAAAAAATACCTACGTACTACACAAATCACACTAGCCTAAACAACGCTTCGTTGTCGGGGATGTCCACGATCTCAGTGCTGAGCGCCAAGTAGATGTGCGTGTAGGAGAGCTCTGGCTACTCCTCCTCATCAATATAGGCGAGCATCTCGTCGATGTCCATGGCATGCTCCACCTCCGCCTGTTGGAGCAATGGTGTTTGGCCTCCTCCTCCTCTTGGAGGGAATCAAGGATTTCATGCTGCTCTATGTGCACATCCGCATCCTCGTCATCCTCCTCCTGCACTATGTCCTCACCATCCTTCCCCTCCTTCTCATCAAACTCCTCCTCCAGATCCACCGCGCTCGAAGGTAGCCCCGCAGCGATCCAGGCTTCGCGTCTTGCTCAGGTTTGCTCCAGGAGCTACAACCGGCACTCCGGCATTACATATGGGTAGCTCCATACTCGGCGACGTGATGGCATGGCTACTTGTGGTGGCGGACGGCAAGCGGCTGACGAGTGGAAAGTGGTGGCGGCAACGGACGGGAGGGAAGGAAATACAGACCGGTAGAGTTTTTGGTGCACACTCCAAATTCAATAGCCAGGCTAGGGCACTCCGTGGCCCTCTGGAGCGATGACACACGGCGCCATCAGTCTGAGGAAGGAGACGAGTTTCGAACTGCCGAGTTTTGGAGTGTTTGTGTGTAGGATCCGGCCGTTAGTCCATCGTGACGGACACGCACGGTCACGCCCAGGCCTCTTCATATCCGTCCCAGATTTGGGTTGGATAAGAGGGGCACTGGTCAGCCTGGGCATTTGAGGCATGTTTGACCGGACTGTCCGTCCGGACATTTAAGGGGTTTTGAGCCACCCTGCTATAGATGCTCTTACTATGTTTGAGGGTGTCGGTTATAAAAAACAGAATGCAACAGGTCGGACGAAATCCGAGACACTACCCAACAGCAAGTGCGCTACATCGTACTCCATGATTTTGTACAGCAATGGGCGGCAGAATTTTTTGCTGGAACAAAAGTCAATGCTCACCCCGTGAAACGAACCGCCATGGAATCCAGCGTTCAGAGATGTCCTGACATTTTTGTTTGGTTGGTTCCCCTTGGGAGTTAGTATCTAGCGGCAAAATTGACAAATTTGACCTATGGACAAAATCAAATCACAGAATGAACTGCCCGTGAAACTATTTCACACGGCTAACCTTTTTGTGTGACGCCCGACACGAAGGCGCCACACTACACTATGCAACGCCTCACAGATAGGCGCTACACGCCTGTCCAGCGTTGCATCTGTGTGATCCGAAAATTACTAAGTCAGTGTGCAGCGCCTGAGAGCTAGGCGCCACACTATACAGTGTAGCGACTAGCTTCTAGGCATTGTACTAGTGGTTGCCTCATTTTGTAGTGCAACCACTAGTGCAGCGCCTGAGAGCTAGGCGCCACACTATACAGTGTAGCACCTAGCTCTCAGGCTCTGCATAATGACTTAGCTATTTTTAGGCAGTCTGGGGTGCAATGCTGGCCAGGCGTGTAGAGCCTATCTGTGAGGCGTTGCAGAGTGTAGTATGTCGTCTTCGTGTCGGGCGTCACACAAAAATGTCAACCGCGTGAAATAGTTTCACAGGCAGTTCATTCTATGATTTGATTTCGTTCACAGGTCAAATTTGTCAAATTTGCCGTATCTAGTAGACACCAAGGGGCGGCCCGTGATTGCACTCACGCAGCGGGGATGGCTAAAAGTGTAGCTAGTCTACTCCCCCAGAAGCCAAGCAGTCCATTCGGTGGCTGATACTACCAAGAAACTAGGCTGAAGCGCAGCACAAGATTGACGAACAGGGTAGCATAGACCGCAATTATCCGTCCACAATTTCATGCCTTTTACAAATCAAGATTCGATTTGCACACCCGCAGTACAGTAGTGTTCTTGCAGTGCCTTTATTCTCGATATCATCGCCCCCTCAGTGCTTTTTTCATGTCTATTGTGTGGATCCAATTTCTCGCGCTCAACAATCGTTTTCCGGCGTTTTGTTTGTTCATGCAAAATCATTTTCGCTCACATGAGTCAAAGAAAAATTGACCTTAAAAATCATTTTTTGGTCCACTACACAACCAAAGATTTGATTCTAACGCATCATGATCCTGTAATAGTGAATGTGATACGTCAGAAAAACTGAATATCTTTTGCTGGCCATTTTTTGTCGCAGGATGGATGGATGGGTACGGGCTTCGGGGCCGACCGCACCTAGACGGGTTGACGATGTATCATCCTGCAGGAGGCGGCATTGCAGAGTCTTGAATCGGACAAGGAAGATCAGAACCAGGCCAATGGAAAGGTGCCCGCAATCAGCTCGAGGTGCAGCGTGAAGAAGTTGCATGATCTGATTTCCTCGTTCGACGACAAGAAGACAACACATACATACTCCCTCCGTTTTAAAATAGATGACCTAACTTTGTACTAATTTTATACTAACTTTGTACTACAGTTAGTACAAAGTTAAGTGATGAGGAAGTCAATACCATTGTTACACCCACAGCCCCTACTGTTACATATACTGGACCAATTACTAGAGCTCGCGCACACCAATTAAATTACCAGGTACTTTCGTTTCTTGGTAATGATTCTAATGTTCATGAGATTATGATGCTGCCTAAATTGGATACATTTGTTTTGCTTACAAATGAAGGGCCTAGCTTGGAGAAGGATGAACATTGGAGCAAGAACACGCATGGAGTTGATGGCATGCGCAAGGGGATCAAGAACGGAGTTACAAGTGATGATTTCAGGACTTTAAAGCCGCCATAAGGAGTGCATGAAGCCTTGGATGAAATATACAAGATGTCACTTCATAATATTCGTCCATAGGCTATTCTAGGTGCTGCGTCACCTTATTAATGTGCCAGGCTCATGTAATTTCGAAATACTTAAGTATAGGCTATTTTTAGAGTCCGTATGTGTGGGGAAACAAGAGTTAGGGTTGGTTTCGGACCCCACCCTCAAGGGCCACGAAATCCCCCCCTCTTCCTCCATATATACAGCCCTTAGGGCGTCGTTTAGACTTTGGGTTTTGTTTAGATTAAAAGTTCGCCATAGCTGCAACTTCGCGTACTTCGTTTGTGTCCAACGACCAGACCAAGACGTCACAGAACCCCACCTTGATCAATAAAGCTTTCATCTTATATTCACAATATCCCGATTGCAATCTCAGTTTCTTGCTTGTTCTTCGTTTGCTCGCAAGAAACAGACCCTCGTGGTCAGGTTGATCATGCTCCGGCGTGGTCAATAACCCTCGGAAGTTGGTTTAGCGATTGCTAAGGCGCGACATCTCGCACGTTCGTAGTCGGATCGTCAAGGTCGACTCCCATTGAAAACGATAGCCACCATCTCACCGAAACATCGGGACACCTTAGCCTCTATCAAGTGGTATCAGATTTCCAGGTTGCTCGGTGAGATTTTACAGTTTTTCGTAGATTAGATCGAGTCTGTTCTTCATACCTACTGTCCACGAAAAAGCCAGAAAAAAAATTAGGGTTAGTTCATCATATCCGAACCAATCCGAGCCTTTGCATAATCTTTTTAGGGTTTTTGCTTTGTTGAATTTGCGATTGCATCGTCGTGTCAAGTTGCTGGCCTTAGAGTCTACTCTTTTAGAGTTTCGAGTTCTGGTCATAAGTTGTCACGCCGCTGCCGCACCATCTTCATCGCCCATCTACCATTTTTGCTTATCCGCCACCGCTCTGAATCCATATCCATATACCACCACCAATCCGTATCCATATACCACCACCAATCTGTATCCATATACCACCACCGCTTCCATATACCACCACCGCTGCCATATACCACAACCATATATCCACCACCAATCCGAGTTCTTCTCATATTAGGTTTGTTCTTGAGATCAATATAAATTCTGATTCGTGTTTCCTTGCCTGCGTAGGTCTCGGAAAAAAAAAGTCTGGAGACCCCCGGGCAGTTTTTAGGCCAAAATTTTCACGGGAATTTTTTTCCCTATCCTATTTTTAGGCTTTTCTGAGTCTTTTGAGCCACGTGCCATCATAGTGATTTTTTGTCGCACTTTTTCGTCGTCGCTGCCCTAATTTCGGAAAAAAAGTGAAAAAAAAATCCGTGCCCATCCTATCAGTTTGACGAGGGAAGAGTTTTGAGACACTCGCCATTATAGTGATTTTTCGCAAAAAAAAGAGGAGCGCAAAAAAGAGAGTTCCAGAGTGTGCTTTTCCCTTATTTACGTGCAGCGCCGTGATTTTGTTAGTGTTCTAGGCTCGCGTCTCTAGCACGGTCTAGCCTAGGACCAGCACAGTACCGTCGTTGAGCGTTTATTCAACTTTGCATCTATGAATTGATTATTGCTGACCCTTTTTGCTACCATACTATAAGCCTTCCCAGCTCCACATACATCTACGTTGTGCGTTTGACTCTCCCTGGCAATCACTCTATCCAAGCTTTTGAGAGTTTTGATTACAACGGTTGCCGATCACCGCCTGCTACTGGGTAAGAACTGGTAAGAATTTGAGATTTGCTTGACGGATTTGTGACACCCGCCACCACCACCACTTGTTAGTAGTCTGTAGGATCATATTCTTGTGTGTTTCCATTGCTGCTAACCATGCAGGTTCACAAGCCGACGAGACTGACTGGGAGAACTTGACAAACAAGGAGTTTCATGATATGTTTCAGCAAATGATGAGTGGACAGGTGCAAGATGTGATAAACAGATTTGAAGAGGCCATGGAGAAGATAGATGGCATGGAGAAGACGTTTGAAACAAAGCTCGATAACAAGTTTGCTGAATTGCTTTCCCGTTTTCCACCACCACCACCGGCTGCTCCTGCCGCACCTCTGCAACAACAGCAACAACATCGACTACCTCCACGTCGGGAAACAGCCCTCCGCCGAGCGAGCCGTGTCCCTCTTCAGTCGGGCCAAACTGCTGGTGCTGCTGTTGATACTTCTGTGGCTCCTACTGCTGATGTGGAGGAGGATGATTATGTGGGAGATTATGAGGATGAGGTTGATCAAAATCAGAACTACGTGCCACCACCAGCACAGCAACCACCAGGTCGTCCACATGCAAATAATGGCAATGGTAGGGCTCACCCTCATGTACGAGATCATGACCATCTCCTTAAACTAAAATTGAATATTCCACCATTTGAGGGTAGATATGTTCCTGATATATATCTTACTTGGTAGTTAGAAACTAAACAACGATTTACATGTTTACAATATCCCGAGGAGAGACGTGTTCCTGCTGCTGTTTGTGCATTCACTAGTTTTGCATGTGTTTGGTGGTCTGAGCATTGTAGATTATATCCTATTCCGGCTACTTGGGCTGCTTTGAAAACTGCTATGCGTACTCATTGGGTTCCACCATATTATCAACGTGAATTACTTCAAAAATTGCAGCGCTTAAGACAGGGAAAAAATTCTGTAGAAGAATATTATCAGGAATTACAAACTGGCATGATTAGATGTGGTATTGTTGAGGAGAATGAAGCTATGCTTGCACGTTTTATGGGTGGATTAAATAGAGAGATTCAGACGATTCTAGAGTATAAGGAGTATACTAATATCACTCGTTTATTCCATCTTGCTTGTAAAGCTGAACGTGAAGTGTAGGATCGACAGGCATTGGCGCGGACTAACTTTTCTGCAGGTCGACCTTCATCATGGACACCACGTGCATCATCTACTTCCACACGTTCTGCTACACCGGCGCCTCCGTCGGCTGCCACCTCCAACCGTGATACAATAAAGCAGGCACAATCACTACTATCTGCCAAGAGCACACCTTCTGGGCCTGCAAAGAGCTCTTCTTCATCCATGGCATCAACAGGGCAAACACATGATATTATTTGTCGAGGTTGCAAGGGTGGAGGTCATTATGCGAGAGAATTCCCATCTAAGCGTGTGATGATTGTTACTGAGGATGGTGGGTATGAGTCCGCTAGTGACTATGATGAGGAGACTTTGGCTCATATTACACGTGAAGAACACGGTGGAGACGATTCAGATCATGAGACGCAATACATGGCTCCTGAAGATGCTGACAGGTATGAATGTTTAGTTGCTCAACGTGTTTTGAGTATGCAGGTTACACAAGCTGAGCAAAATCAGAGGCATAATTTGTTCCATACAAAGGGAGTTGTGAAGGAACGTTCTGTTCGCGTGATCATAGATGGAGGGAGCTGCAATAACTTGGCTAGCATGGAGATGGTGGAGAAGCTATCTCTCACCACAAGACCACATCCACATCCTTACTACATCCAATGGTTCAACAACAGCGGCAAGGTTAAGGTAACACGTACTGTTCGTGTGCATTTTAGTATCTCTACATATGCTGATTATGTTGATTGTGATGTGGTACCTATGCAAGCATGTTCCTTATTACTTGGTAGACCATGGCAATTTGATAAAAATTCTGTACACCATGGTAGAAACAATCAGTATACTCTTGTTCATAACGATAAAAATATTACTTTGCTTCCTATGACTCCTGATTCCATTTTGAAAGATGATATTAATAGAGCTAATAAAGCCAAACAGGAGACAAATAAGAGTGAAAATCAGATTGTGGCAAAAGAATTTGAGCACCAAATGAAGCCTAATAATAAACCATCTACTGTTGTTTCTGAAATTAAATTTAAAAGTGCATGTTTACTTGCCACCAAATCTGATATTGATGAGCTAGATTTTAGCAAATCTGTTTGCTATGCTTTTGTGTGCAAAGAGGCATTATTTTCATTCAAGGACGTGCCTTCCTCTTTGCCCCTGCTGTCACTAACATTTTGCAGGAGTTCGCTAACGTCTTTCCACAAGACGTGCCACCGGGATTACCACCTATTCGAGGGATTGAGCATCAAATTGACTTAATTCCCGGTGCTTCGCTACCCAACCGTGCACCATACCGTACCAATCCAGAGGAGACGAAGGAGATTATGCGTCAAGTACAAGAACTACTCGACAAAGGTTATATACGCGAATCCCTTAGTCCTTGTGCTGTTCCTATATTTTAGTGCCGAAAAAGGATGGTACGTCGCGTATGTGCGTTGATTGTAGAGGCATTAATAATATTACTATTCGTTATCGTCATCCTATTCCTAGGCTAGATGATATGCTTGATGAATTGAGTGGCTCTACAATATTCTCCAAAGTTGATTTGCGTAGTGGATACCATCAAATTCGTATGAAATTGGGTGATGAATGGAAAACAGCATTTAAAACTAAGTTTGGATTATATGAGTGGTTAGTTATGCCTTTTGGGTTAACTAATGCACCTAGTACTTTCATGAGGTTAATGAACGAAGTTTTACGTGCTTTCATTGGACGATTTGTGGTAGTTTACTTTGATGACATATTGATTTATAGCAAATCTTTGGAGGAACATTTGGAACATTTACGTGCTGTTTTTATTGCTCTACGTGATGCACGTTTGTTTGAAAACCTTGGAAAGTGCACCTTTTGCACCGACCGAGTATCTTTTCTTGGCTATGTTGTTACTCCACAGGGAATTATAGTTGATAAAGCCAAGATTGAAGCTATTGAGAGTTGGCCGCAACCCAAAACGGTCAGACAAGTGAGGAGTTTCCTTGGCCTCGCTGGTTTCTATAGGCGTTTTGTGAGAGATTTCAGCACCATTGCTGCCCCTCTCAACGAGCTTACAAAGAAGGATGTGCCTTTTGTTTGGGGTACCGCACAGGAAGAAGCCTTCACGGTATTGAAAGATAAGTTGACACATGCTCCTTCACTCCAACTTCCTAATTTCAATAAGACTTTTGAGCTTGAATGTGATGCTAGTGGAATTGGATTAGGAGGTGTGTTATTACAAGATGGAAAACCTGTTGCATACTTTTCTGAAAAATTGAGTGGGCCTAGTCTGAACTATTCTACTTATGATAAAGAATTATATGCTCTTGTTCGGACCTTAGAAACATGGCAACATTATTTATGGCCCAAGGAATTTGTTATACATTCTGATCATGAATCTTTGAAACACATTAAAAGTCAAGCAAAACTGAACCGTAGACATGCTAAATGGGTTGAATTCATTGAGACTTTCCCTTATGTCATTAAACACAAGAAGGGTAAAGAAAATGTTATTGCTGATGCCTTGTCTCGTCGTTATACTATGCTTTCACAACTTGACTTTAAAATATTTGGTTTGGAGACCATCAAAGATCAATATGTTCATGATGCTGAATTTAAAGATGTATTGCAGAATTGTAAGGAAGGGAGAACTTGGAACAAGTTCGTTCTTAACGATGAATTTGTGTTTCGTGCTAACAAGCTATGCATTCCAGCTAGCTCCGTTCGTCTTTTGTTGTTGCAGGAGGCGCATGGAGGAGGATTAATGGGACACTTTGGCATCAAGAAGACGGAGGATATACTTGCTACACATTTCTTTTGGCCAAAGATGAGACAGGATGTTGAGCATTTTGTTGCTCGCTGCACTACATGTCAAAGAGCAAAGTCACGACTCAATCCTCATGGTTTATATATGCCTTTGTCTGTACCTAGTGTTCCTTGGGAGGATATATCTATGGACTTTGTTTTAGGTTTACCTCGAACAAAGAAGGGGAGGGATAGCATATTTGTTGTCGTGGATAGGTTCTCGAAAATGGCGCACATTATACCATGTCATAAAAGCGATGATGCTGTTAATGTTGCTGATTTGTTCTTTCGTGAAATTATTCGCTTACATGGTGTGCCAAATACTATTGTTTCAGATCATGATACTAAATTTCTTAGCCACTTTTGGAGATGTTTATGGGCTAAGTTGGGGACTAAGCTGCTTTTTAGTACTACTTGTCACCCCGAAACTGATGGACAAACTGAAGTAGTCAATAGAACATTGTCTACTATGCTTAGGGCTGTTTTGAAGAATAACAAGAAAATATGGGAAGAATGCTTGCCTCATATTGAATTTGCTTATAATCGTTCATTGCATTCTACTACTAAGATGTGCCCTTTTGAAATTGTGTATGGTTTCCTACCTCGTGCACCTATTGATTTGTTGCCTCTTCCATCTTCAGAGAAGGTTAATTTTGATGCTAAAGAACGTTCTGAATTGATTTTAAAAATGCATGAGTTAACTAAGGAAAACATTGAGCGTATGAATGCTAAATATAAACTTGCTGGAGATAAGGGTAGAAAACATGTTGTGTTTGCGCCTGGAGATCTTGTTTGGTTACATTTACGTAAAGATAGATTTCCTAATCTGCGCAAATCAAAGCTAATGCCACGTGTTGATGGTCCTTTTAAGGTGTTAGAGAAAATAAATGATAATGCATATAAACTTGAGCTACCTGTAGATTTTGGGGTTAGTCCCACTTTTAACATTGCAGATTTGAAGCCTTATTTGGGTGAGGAAGATGCGCTTCCGTCGAGGATGACTTCATTTCAAGAAGGGGAGGATGATGAGGACATCAATACCATTGTTACACCCACAGCCCCTACTGTTACATATACTGGACCAATTACTAGAGCTCGCGCACGCCAATTAAATTACCAGGTACTTTCGTTTCTTGGTAATGATTCTAATGTTCATGAGATTATGATGCTGCCTAAATTGGATACATTTGTTTTGCTTACAAATGAAGGGCCTAGCTTGGAGAAGGATGAACATTGGAGCAAGAACACGCATGGAGTTGATGGCATGCGCAAGGGGATTAAGAACGGAGTTACAAGTGATGATTTCAGGACTTTGAAGCCGCCATAAGGAGTGCATGAAGCCTTGGACGAAATATACAAGATGCCACTTCATAATATTCGTCCATAGGCTATTCTAGGTGTTGCGTCACCTTATTAATGGGCCAGGCCCATGTAATTTCGAAATACTTAAGTATAGGCTATTTTTAGAGTCCGTATGTGTGGGGAAACAAGAGTTAGGATTGGTTTCGGACCCCACCCTCAAGGGCCACGAAATTCCCCTCTCTTCCTCCATATATACAACCCTTAGGGCGTCGTTTAGACTTTGGGTTTTGTTTAGATTAAAAGTTCGCCATAGCTGCAACTTCGCGTACTTCGTTTGTGTCCAACGACCAGACCAAGACGTCACAGAACCCCACCTTGATCAATAAAGCTTTCATCTTATATTCGCAATATCCCGATTGCAATCTCAGTTTCTTGCTTGTTCTTCGTTTGCTCGCAGGAAACAGACCCTCGTGGTCAGGTTGATCGTGCTCCGGCGTGGTCAATAACCCTCGGAAGTTGGTTTAGCGATTGCTAAGGCGCGACGTCTCGCACGTTCGTAGTCGGATCGTCAAGGTCGACTCCCACAGAAAATGATAGCCACCATCTCATCGAAACATCGGGACACCTTAGCCTCTATCATTAAGTCATCTATTTTGGAATGGGGGGAGTAGAACTGAGGGGCGTGCTCGCTATTGGGCGGCACCTACCTGCTTCAACGTGATGACGAGCCGCCGATAGATGGCGGTCACCCACCGCGAGTCCAGTGTGTCTGGCCGTCGCCGTCTGTTTGCTTACTCTAGCATACTCATCTGGTCATCTATGAATATATTATGTGGTAAGCCTCAAGTTGTAGGCATGGAATCAAAACAGATTAACAAAAAATCTAGTTAGGGCTCTCTTTTAATACAATCGTTTTATCTTTCTGGTTCTTTTCATGCTTTCATCTCATTATCCATAATTATATTTCCAATTCTGATGCTACTTTTTCCTTATGTTGCTCTCCTGCTGCACTACTAGCATATTAAATATTTTGTTTCAAGAAATACAAGACCGACGATGCTTTTCGGTAGAGCATATGGTCCGTTTACTGTTTCAATACAATTCGCAAAATGAAATTTTGTTATTCAGTATTTACTCTTTAGCATTACTATTGCAAATAGTAATACAGTACGAAATTAGACGTATTCAAAGCTATATAATCAAGTGACAATAATGCTAGTTATATTAGTCATACATTTTTTTTTGCAAATTTTTGAGCCCACTGTCATATTTCGCACTGGGACCTCGAATTCTTGGAGGCGGCCCTGCGTATGCTTAAACCCTTACAACAGAATGAGGGTAAAAGATGAACTTAATTCACGAGCAGCTTAGCTGATGTGTTGTATGTCTTGATTAACCACGGTTAGGATATGAGATCGACCAGTTGAGGATCATTCTTCTATATGAAGTTTTGCAATTAGCCGGGAATATCAGGCAACTCCATGCAAATTCTAAATTTGCTAGAATGTTTGCTGAAAAAGGCGGGCAAAGTAGCTTCACAGGACTATTGCTACCAGCATCGCCAGTATCTCCAGTGGACTTGTGAGGCTAGACACAGTAATTCCCATTACCAAAAAATATCACTAGAGACTCATCAATTTTCCCACAGAAACTATTCCCAGGTTTATGTAATATAAGAATCTGATGTATTTGTTTTGCATGTTTAGATTGTGGTTTGTATCGCAGTACGGATTTTAATTTTATTCTAAACTTTGCAGTAGCTAAAGTACCAGAATTTTTAAAATGTTCAATTCCCTCAGGGAGTTTTCGGGACCGTAAATGATGATTGCATGCATAATTTTAAGAATAAGAATAGTGTGATATGAATAATAACCTGCCAACAAGATTGTTGGTACTACCAAGATTCACAACTATGAAAAGGGGGTGGTAAAGAAAGCAGAAAAACACTAGAAGGGAAACATAATGAATAGATATTCTTGAAGATCTTTAGTCGTCAGCATTTCCGTTGAAGTGAAAACATACTGTGAGACACATCTCGATTGACATTTATCTGTTGAAAGGAGCACTCGAAATGTTCATCGTCGATGGTTGTGAAGACGTTGCCCATAGACACATGAGGTTCAATAACAGAGCTGTGGCAAAAGAGATTGTCAGGTGCATAGCCAGATGTATTAACTACTAGAGCCCGATAAAAAATTTCTTACCTGAGTTGGTCTGCATCCGCACCATTTTGAGATTGAATCAGAGAGAAAGAAGCGTCGTTCTCTAGCTCACTGATTAATATTCGGACGGTGGTAAAAGGCATCAAAAAAGTAGTAATGATCATGCTAAAAGACGGACACATGCACAATTCCTGGATGGTAGAATACTCGAAGCACATCAACAAACAGCCTCTAGGCGCCGTTCGGAGCAGAAGATGATCGCTGGTGTGCGGCTACCGCGAATATCCATTTGCCTTTCATTGTATTGTATAAACAGAGTAGCATTCCATGTATAGCCGGTGCCCTGCCGTGCTCGACCGAAGGAATTAGCATGGAAACTGCTTCATAGTTAGAGGGACTAATCTCTTGGCCAGATCAAGGTACTGAAAAACAAACAATAATATTTTTTTCAGCAAAAAATCTTTCGCTAGTACTCAAACCTCCAGTAACACATATACACACCTGCTGGCCATTATTGTGCTGCAACACTGCTGGGATGGACATCCTTGCCGGCAGAGATAACGGATGCCGGCAAACGCGTCTTCAATACTAGCCATGCTCATGGTGGAACCCCGGCTTCTGTTGCTCGCTTGACCATCTCCCAATCCCTCCATTCACCCGATCAGTAGATAGTAGTGCTACAAGAGCGCAGGGAGCAAAGGCGAGGAAGATACTTGATATATGCAAAAACAAGAGCTGGACCGTGGCATTAGTAATTACACGCCCATACGGTTGGTTGCGCGGCTGAAACAATGGAGCGACAACAACTTTGGACCCTTCTTTGGATGCATGCCAAGGTACTTTTTGTCTACAAAATCGAGTTCATCAGGCTGCAGGTAATTACTACAAAAGCTGCACAACCGTATTCATTTTACCTAGACGAAGATAGCAAGTTTTAAATCCCCGGACTAGCACGGCATAGATCATTTTATCAGTCTCAAACTGTGTCGAATAGTGTCCAGCAAGCTAGACAAAAAAGGCAATTTTAACACTACTGGACAAGTTCCCCACACCCTAGAACTTTTGGTAAATAACCGGAATCAGCCAATTCATTAGCTCACCCAAAGTAGCTACTGGAGCGCCATGCTGGTTCAAAAAGGTGCCACATCTGTTTGCCCCGAATACACCTGCAAAAGCCAGACGGCCTGCTCTTGCCTATGAATGAGATGCCTACTTCCCATTAAGTCAAAATACCTCATAGACATACATATTTTTAAGGGCCTTTCCCACAGGAAGATCCACAATAGATCCAGTGCGCTTGACAAGATCTCCTTCTTTAATAGCGGTATCACTACCAAAGACACACTAGGTTGCCTTTCTCGGCCCCTGGCTCCATAAAGTGTCGGCTCAGTTTTCCTCTTTAGTCAAGGCGAAATTTAACAAATGGTAAAATCGAAACCTTATCCACTAAAGGTGCAGATCCCAAAGCAAACTAACGGTTCTGATAACAACCATCCGAGCTAGTGTGCACAATAAGTTATTCTTCACCCGAGGTAATTTTACAATCATTTCATAATTAAATTACATTTGAAATTCAAATAGTTACATTCGTATTGATTCAATATGTAAAATTTGGCATAAGAAAATAAAAATATAGGTCATAAGACACGAAAATTTACAGTTTATGTGTATTTTACACTATATTTTTACGTTTGTAATTTTACATAACATAAAATATTTTTTATGATGATTATATATTTTCTTACGGTCTTTTTTACGTCGGAAATAAGACAAAACTTACTGATGAGGACATGACTACCTTGAATACGACCAAAAATATTGCATACATGCATATTTTTCAGGTGATTTCTAGTGCAAACTATTCAATAATTTATTTATGTTATACAGAACAAAAATACTTCACACACTTTTGTGTTTTGTCTAATTGCAGGTGTATGAGACATTTGTACAATCCACATATGAAGATAAGGGAAAATGATAAGTTTAGGTTCTGTTCAAAAATTCCTCTCACGTCACTCTTGGGCCAAGAGAAGATAGAGTCCAAGTCTCTCACGTTCTGGATTTAGATTCGGACTGCACAGTCATACCTGACTCAAAACGCCAACAACTTTTTCATACGGACTCCGAATTGGGTGATTCTTTTTTTGTTGGAAAATAGATTTCGTGCTCTTTCTAACCCAATTGGATTCACCTTCAAATTCGTCCAGAGCATTGAGATATCGACGAAACAATCTGACGTAGCTACATAATCTGAGTCAAACAACAAGTCCAAAGGTGTTGCATCACCTCCACTTGGGCCCATGATCCTTGTACGACCTAGGATTAGTTTTAGGCTGCCTTGGGACGTCCTTCCACCTCCTTGGACGCCACCCCTTGCTCATATATAAGTAGATCCATCTAGTAGCTTTTTCCTTGGATTTTATTTAGTTAAAAGTTAGCCATCGCTGCAACTTCGTGTACTTTGTTTGTGTCCAACGACCGGACTAAGATCGCTTATGAAACGCCACTTTTATCAATACTTCATCCATACTCGCAATATTAAGATTGCTTAATCATATTATTGCTTGTTCTTTGATTGCTTGCAGTAATAGACCTTCGTGGTCAGGTTAATCATGCTCCAGCATGGTCAGTAACCTCTCGAAATTGGTTTAGCGATTGCTAAGGCGCAACGTCGTGCACGTTTGTAGTCGGATCGTCAAAGTCGTCTCCACCAAATCGATAGTTATCATCTCATCGAAAGATCAGGACACCCTCGCCTTTATCAAGTGGTATCAATTTTCAAGTTGCTCGGTGAGAATTTCTAGTGTTTTCTAGATTAGATTTATTTTTCTTACCTATTGTCCAAGAAAAAAAATAACAAAAAGTTAGATCTATTCATCCTTTGTCCAAGCCAGTCTGAGCCTTTGCCATTTTCTTTTCATTGCTTGCATAGTTGAAATATCGGTTGCATCATCGTGTCGAGTTGCTGGTCTTAGTGTCTAGTTCGTTTAGAGTTTCAAGTTTTGTTCACATTAGTCACGCCGCCGCTGCATTGTTATCCCTTCCGCTGTTGTCAGGACCCCGATTCCAAGTCACATCGATCTAGCCGGTAACACCTCATATCACATTGCGGCCTCATGCTCGGTATCCCCATGGGTGTCGCCTTACCATGGCCCGGGATCATTTGCGCCTTTTGGCTCACGTATGTGATAGTGTCGCTAACATCCATATGACAGAGAACTCGGGTCGACATGGCTAGTCGTGAACCCAAGGCGGAGCAGACCTATGGAGACAGGCATACATGAATCACATCGAGCATGTCGGTCATCAGCGAGTGAATCCGGGCTGTAGCACTGGGCTAACAGGACTCCGGGGAACCCGGGCTGTAGCAGGCTAGGCAGGACTCCGGATGTCACCGCGTGACATTTCCCCGAAGGGACAGACATAGGAACGAAGTGAAACACATGCCGGCCAGTCAAGTGTCCTGAGCAGTAGTGCTGGGCTAGCAGGACTCCGGTGAACCGGGCTGTAGCGGACTACTATGGCTCGAGGAACACTAGACTACATTTCCCCATAAGAATGGTTGCCAAGGATAAACAACTAGATTATCGGATCCCACTCATACCAAGCATTTCAATCATACACACAATATGCCCGATATGAGTACATACAACATGGCATCACAACAAAAACTCTACAACTCAAGTACTTTATTCATTAGGCTCCGAGGAGCGAGATATTACAAACATGGGTCTCATGACCCAACAATCATAGCATACAATCAAAGCACATGCGGAAGCTTAACATGTCTGAGTACAGACATCTACAAATGAAAAGGCTGAGAAGTCTGACTATCTACCAGATCCTGCCGAGGGCACAAGATCGTAGCTGAGGTATCAAGCTAGACGTCGAAGTCCACGTGGTACTACTAGCGAGACTGAATTCTCTCTGCAAAACATAATTTAAGCAAACATGAGTACAAATATACCCAGCAAGACTTACATCAGAACTAACTACATATGCATCGGTATCAATAAGGGGTAGTGGAGTTTAACTGCAGCAAGCCAGCTTTGACTCAGTGGCTAACCTAAACTACGACTGCAAGTAACTCTTTTGAGGTGGCGCACACGAGTCCACATATTCACCATATCAATACACCACTATGGATCCGCTCCCGTCTCCCTACGAGAAGGCCACCCATAGCACTCACACTTATCTTGCGAGTTTTAGAGTATCCACTTTCACTTGTCTATGAATTGTTATAGGCAACCCAGAAGTCCTTTACCGTGGACACGGCTATTCGAATAGATCATTTATAACCCTGCAGGGCTGTACTTCGTCACACATGTTTCCACCACTTAGCGTCTGCACACGACATGTGCTCGGCAGACTTCAAGCGAAAACCGACGTGGGTGTGGACCATGACCTGACTAACCACACAAGTCTCTAGTCCAGGTTTATCGCCTATTCGGGTTCCATCCGCAAGGAAATCCGGCCGGGGTGTCCTCAACGGCCCCAAACGATGTGTACAGGGTTTAGAGACGCCAAATGGGCACCCAGCATACCCGGCCACAGTGTATCTACCGCATCATAGCCCACCCCTAGGGTCAGCGCTACGCACGGCCGCCAACACATAACCTACAAACACCAGAAACTAGTTGCAACTCCTGGACAGAGGACGAGAGGGGTCAATAAGTCGAGCGGGGTCATATTTCAGGGCCCAATGTGTGGTAGTAGCTATTTCATGGATCACAAACACAGAACTCAGTTCCTAAGGACGGTTTCAGTGAGACAACCCACCATGTACTCCTACATGGCCTCTCACCGCTACCTTTACCAAATCGTGTTCACACACTTAGCTCGCACACCGTAGGACATGTTTACACACCTCCGATTCATCCCCGACGAACCAGACCTGACACGACTCTATGCAATAGCAGGCATGATAAACAAGCATGAATGAGTAGGCACGTCAGGGCTCAAACAACTCCTACTCATGCTAGTGGGTTTCATCTATTTACTGTGGCAATGATAGGTCATGCGGAGGAAAGGGGTTCAACTACCGCTACATGTAACAGTTGAATCCTTGTTGTCCTAATGCAGTAAAGAGAGCAGGAGTGAGAGAGTGGGATTGTATCGGAATGAACAAGGGGTTTTGCTTGCCTGGCACTTCTAAAGATATCATTGGGTCTTCATCAGTGTCAACGATCACAACGTCGGTACAACGTTTATCGAGAGGAAACAAACACCAGCAACTGAGAAAGAACTCAATCAACACATGATGATATGAAACAATATGATGCATGCTATGACAAGGCAATATGAATGTGTTTTGCACTAATGCATCTAGCAACAATTTAAATGAAGTCCATATGGACCAAGGGTTCATATGTAAACTCCATATTTAGCATTTAAAATGCCATTATCATGTTTTCATTTATATAGGGGGTATAAGTTGGTTGAACATGCATGAAAGTAGCATAAATGGATAGATTGGATTTTTCTGATAATTTTTCATATATAATTTATTTCATTTGGAGTTATGGTTGAATTTCTATGATTTTTTGAAGTTTTGGGCATTTTCTAGAATTTCTGAATTATTTTAAATCCAGAAAATGATTAACTGCGTCAGCATTGCGTCATGCTCGCGTCTGCAGGTCAACAGGGCTGTCCAGGTCAAACCTGACTGCTGGGCCCCACTAGTCAGTCTCATAGTTAACTATTTGGGTTAACTAGACTAACTAAACAACATTGGGCCCACTGGTCAGTGACTAACTAAACTAACTTAATTAAGTTTAGCTCTAACTAACTAGGTTAGTCGGGCGAGGCCCGCATGTCAGTGACTCAAGGGTCAAACAAAGGTCAACCTCAGGTCAAACCCGACGCTAACTGGGCTTTGACCCACTGCGGGGCCCGCTGTTAGTGACTAGGTGATGTCCAGCTGGCGGGGATTAGCCCTAATGACCCCGCCACGTCGGCTGTCGCTGGAGTTGGCCGGCGGTGACCAAACCCGCGGCAACAATGCGCCGGACTTGCGCTAAAGGCGACGGGGGCGGTGGCTAAGGGCATCGGGTCGTAGCCCGGACTCGCCCACATCTAGGAAGGTAGGTGGGTGGCCGTGGGGGCGCCGGAGCTCGCCGGAACGGGGCTCGCGGCGGCGGCCGGAGCTCGGGTGTGCTCGGGTTCGGCGCTGGGATGCACAACAGGGGCGTGAAGAGGGGCTACGGCCTCCTGGGAGTGTGGCAAACGCGGTGACGCGCTCGGTTTCGAGCCCGCGTGGCTGTGGCCACGTCGACGGCATCACCAGCGGAGCAGAGTGCTCGGGCTCGGTGGAGATTGCGGCTAGGGGGCGCAACCGAGGCGTAGAGGAGGGGGGTTAGGGGTAGGGGCTCACAGTGGATGCAGAGGTGGCCTTGGCGTGCTCGGGGAAGCACCGGAGCGAGCGGGGCGGCGAGAGGCATCTCCGGTGGCCGGCGACGAAGACGATGAAGATGGCGTCGATGCAAGGCCTCCAGCGAGGCATGGACGGACGGAGAGGACGAGGGAGGCGTGGCGATGCTCGTGGGAACGTCGGGTAGGCGAGGGGAGCACGGAGGCCGTGTCTACGGCGTGCGGCGGCGACGAGCTCCGCTCGGGTGTGCTCGGGAGAGGGAGCAGAGGGCGAGGGGGGAGAGCAGAGAGTGAGGGAGAGGAGCGAAGGGTCACGGGGCGTCTCTGTGGCGTCGCTAGAAGGCCCGGGGAGGAAGCAGGAGGTGACCAAGGGCGATCGCGCGTGCGGTGACACGCCCTCCTTCCTACTGGCAGGAGGTGGAAGACGACAGGGAGGTGGAGGTGGGCTGGGCTGGCTTTGCTCGGCTGGGCTGCTACAGTGGTGGGCTGGTTGGCCCACCAGGTAGGTTCTCCCTCTTTCTCCTTTAATTTTTGTTTTCTATTATTCTGTAGTCTTTAGGGATTTATTAAAAATACTTAGACACTTCCAAAAATCACCAAACTACTCATGCTCACTGTATGGAATAAACCCAACATGGAACATTTTAGTTTAGGATTATTTGGACATTATTTCTTATAATACAGAAATAATTCCAACCCAAATATATTATTGATCTAAATCAAAGGCCCAAATAAATTATTTCTGTGACTCCAATAAATATTGGTTTGAATTTCACCTCATGCCAATATTTTCACAGAATAACGGGAACATTTTCTTGGACTCATTTGATGAGATTTAAATGTTGGTTATTTTTTTAGAGGTTTTCTGAGGCTTGGAAAATTCCTCAATTCAAATTTCAATTGAATTTAAACATGATGCAGCAACCAAACTAGTCCGAGGCCAGGGTAAAGCTAGGGCTGTGACAACTCACCCCCACTAAACAAGAATCTCGTCCCGAGATTCAAGACGTGAGGTAAGAAGACAGAGGGGGCACAAGACCAACACAATCTTCACGGTCCAAGTTGCACCTCATAAAGTTGTTGATTCGTAGCATACGTTGATCTTGACATCCTCGCTTTCAAGATCTTCATCCAACATGTGGTCAACAGAGCGAGACATGTCTACATGGATGGATCATCCTAATGATCACAAGACCAACTCACGGAATGACATGTTGAAACTTCTCGAGTTGAGACACCAAACACATCGAGAGGGATGGAAGAACAAACGACGTGGTTTGATTTGGTGGCAACAATTCCATGCTTAGAAAGATGGTGGATGGTGTCTAGGTGGCGAGGAAATAATTGCCATGGTCCCATAACGGGGCACCTTGGGAAAGGTGACTCGTTGGATTGTTCCCTTAAGTGGCAAAAAGAATTAAACTCTTCATACCAGCTTAAGGCAATTTACAATTGATCGTTTGGAAGAGTTCGAAGGAGTGGCATACTCAGACTAAGATGGATGATGTGGATTACCTTGTTGAAGACAACGCAATGGATGATTTTGCTTATCATCGGAAATGGATGGGACCCATGGTAGGACCACTTTTGAAGATGACCCTAAAAAGTAATTACGGAGGTGCAAGCTGGGAACAAAATGCAAATGCTGGGAATGATTCTGGTAACTAGGAATAACTCAATGAGAGTGATTCCACCATTCGAATGGTCATAGCTTAATCGAGGAAACCAAGAGCACAAGAATCCGTAAGGAACAACTTATAGGATAAGTCGCATGAATTCCTCGTGGAGAAGATGGACAAATTGCCCAATCAAGATACTATAGTGATAGATTCTCCGGCTAGGTGCGTCGGCCAGAACAACAACCTTGTCGGGATCTACATCATAGATCTTGGAGAAGTTCCAACCATCATATCTGCCTAAGATTCAGATCTGGTTGGTAACGGGATATTTCAGACAACAAGTCCGGAAAGAAAGTTTGCAACACAAACCAACGAGACGATGTTGCAAGATTCTCGGGATTTGAACTATGATAGTAAACTCCATAACATGAGTGGGTTCTGCTATACACATGTGAACACGTTGTCCAAGACAAGAATGGCCACATAGTAGTCTTATAATAAAACACTATCGAGTTCAGGTGGGGAACCATCATCCAGGATATCAAAGTCCTTGCCTAAGACATGCTCTTAAGAAGGAACTTCTTCTCCTTGAACAACTCAATCAGTGGCTTGGTGTGCTAGGGATACATATAGAATGAAGGTTGCAAGTCTCCAAACCAAAGAATACTTCGCATGTATACATGACTGATTTGGGATGATTCCATAGGAAGCAAAACAAACTTTCTCAAATCCACGGCGGCAACTTGCATCAAATGCACGTGATTCAAAGGAAGTCACTTCTTTCATCCAAGCGTATGCTTCATGAGCTAGCATGAATAAATGCTTACAAAAGTTTCCAACACTAGCTTAATGTTCAACATGAATGATGGAGGAGATAAGATGCTACTGATGGGCTCAACAACAACTCATCGGGATTTCCTTATCACTGGAATTCCACCATTATGTGAACAAGGTGATTGCGATGGTCAGTCCCAAAGATATAATGGTGCATGTTCGAGGGGTCAACCATGAGTAAGACAACATTATGAATATTGTTGGTTCTGATTTGATTTGACAATAGCCCATACTCAAATCAAGGTTTGGACAAGACAATAGATCCAATAACTGATCACGAGGACCAATCGATGAAGATATCATCTTTCTTCAACACACACACACACACAAGGATATCCCTTTCGAATGAACTAATTCAGACAAGCTTTTCTTCCAACTCTCCAAGTTGTTGTTTGGCTTAACCAACTAGCTCAGGGATATCCAACATAGATTCTTGGAGAAAGAGTGGTTTATTGGAAAACCAACTTGATCACGAACTCAACATATCGGTCAGGTGACAACCTGGTAATACTTCCGAGAAGATATTCGGAACATCACGAACCATCGATATGTTATTAAGCTCGAGAACAATCTTGCTTTTCAGAGCAAGGTGATATGATCAAATAAGCAAGTGGTTGAATAATCCTAACTCATTGATCGAAGAATGCACTGGAGATAAGGACTAGGTGGCACAATCTATCTTAGAATGATGATTCAATAACCAACACGCTAAGAATGAGAATATTGTCCATTTACTACCAAGCAACAGGGTTGCTAGTAGTATTGATTTCACACATCATGGTTCACTTGTCGGCATTCCGGTTGCGACAACACGGGACCGAGGAATGAGACAATGATAGCGAGAAGTATCACTACATCAAGAATTCATAAGAGATGGTGCAATTCTCATGACAATCCTGACATAAAGGGGGTAATACTCCAGGGTAGAACAGAGCAAAAGTTGGATTGGCATTTGATCTGCAGAGCACAACTACTTTGACCCAATCCTGGAAATGGACGAGGTACTGGATTTTGTTTCTCCTAGTCATTCTGCAATAGAACAACTTGTCGGACCATAAGAATAAAAGGCATCGATGAACACAAACGCACACACACTCTTGACTATCAACTGATAGAGGATGGTCGGAATACAACTGAAGAGGAACAACTCAAGGAACATATAACTTTCTGAGTTGTGGATGCATGGATTAGTATGTCGAGCAAAACTCAACATTTCTTCCAGACAACCCATGCAGAAAGGTAGGACTGGCAGATTCACAATGCAGAATGGAGAACTCATCAAGAGCACTCTTATTGTGATCTTTTGGTTCAAAAGAACTCTTGCCAGGAATGGTTCATGGTAATTTGAAGAAGGATGTACCACAAACCTCGAGAACTATCGCAAAGGTTACTAATATCCTAAAGGAACTAGCAACACTATCAACATGAGGTAAGTAGGGTGAATCTTGGGTCAAGAACCCAGGAGTAGAATACCTACTACTAAATGGCATCACGGGATGCTTTCGAGAATGGTGGCCAGAATCATCACACTGGAAACACAAAGCATTGCTAGATTACTAGGTGACTCCCTAAAACACCTAGGGCCATAAAAATAGCTCCAACATATATGTCGAGGCAATAGAGTACCTCAACTCACCGATTAGTGTGATTAATCTGGCCCAAATGGACATCAGGAACAGGAGGAAGGGGTTTGCAATTGCATCAGACTATTTGGAGACCTGGGATGACTCCGACAGCATAACGGCTGTAATTGTTCAAAAGATTTGAGACATCCTGCAAAATGGTGGCATACCCACTCAACAACACAATATCAAGGTTCTGAGGCCAGCTATGAACATATGGAAGTAGTAGGAACTAAACTGAGGCTTAAACTCAACAATCCTAGGCAACTACGGTTTAGTAACATGTCATCCTGAGAGATAGAAGAGAAGCCTAGTTCTTAACCCCCGCAAAAAAGAAGAGGGTGACTCAGATCAGAAGGCATAAGGTATAAGGAGTAAAAAGAGCCTTACGTTCCCTTCCACAATCAATTCCCCTACATAACTAAAGCATTTCTAGACACAACCTCGACCGGTTTGGCTTGGCAATCCTACAGGCAGTCAGGCTCTGATACCAATGCTGTCAAGACCCCGATTCCAAGTCACATCGATCTAGCCGGTAACACCTCATATCACATTGCGGCCTCACGCTCGGTATCCCCACGGGTGTCGCCTTACCATGGCCCGGGACCGTTTGCGCCTTTTGGCTCACGTATATGATACTGTAGCTAGCATCCATATGACAGAGAACCCGGGCCGACATGGCTAGTCGTGAACCCAAGGCGGAGCAGACCTATGGAGACAGGCATACATGAATCACATCGAGCATGTCGGTCATCAGCGAGTGAATCCAGGCTGTAGCACTGGGCTAAGAGGACTCCAGGGAACCCGGGCTATAGCAGGCTAGGCAGGACTCCGGATGTCACCGCGTGACATTTCCCCGAAGGGACAGACATAGGAACAAAGTGAAACACATGCCGGCCAGTCAAGTGTCCTGAGCAGTAGTGCTGGGCTAGCAGGACTCCGGCGAACCGGGCTGTAGCGGACTACTATGGCTCGAGGAACACTAGACTACATTTCCCCATAAGAAAGGTTGCCAAGGATAAACAACTAGATTGTCGGATCCCACTCATACCAAGCATTTCAATCATACACACAATATGCCCGATATGAGTACATACAACATGGCATCACAACAAAAACTCTACAACTCAAGTACTTTATTCAATAGGCTCCGAGGAGCGAGATATTACAAACATGGGTCTCATGACCCAACAATCATAGCATACAATCAAAGCACATGCGGAAGCTTAACATGTCTGAGTACAGACATCTACAAATGAAAAGGCTGAGAAGTCTGACTATCTAACAGATCCTGTCGAGGGCACAAGATCGTAGCTGAGGTATCAAGCTAGACGTCGAAGTCCACGTGGTACTACTAGCGAGACTGAAGTCTTTTTGCAAAACATAAATTAAGCAAACGTGAGTACAAATGTACCCAGCAAGACTTACATCAGAACTAACTACATATGCATCGGTATCAACAAGGAGAAGTGGAGTTTAACTGCAGCAAGCCAGCTTTGACTCAGTGGCTAACCTGAACTATGACTGCAAGTAACTCTTTTGAGGTGGCGCACATGAGTCCACATATTCACCATATCAATACACCACTATGGATCCGCTCCCGTCTCCCTACGAGAAGGCCATCCATAGCACTCACACTTACCTTGTGAGTTTTAGAGTATCCACTTTCACTTGTCTATGAACTGTTATAGGCAACCCAGAAGTCCTTTACCGCGGACACGACTATTCGAATAGATCATTTATAACCCTGCAGGGGTGTACTTCGTCACACATGTTTCCACCACTTAGTGTCTGCACACGACATGTGCTCGGCAGACTTCAAGCGAAAACCGACGTGGGTGTAGACCACGACCTGACTAACCACACAAGTCTCTAGTCTAGGTTTATCGCCTATTCAGGTTCCATCCGCAAGGAAATCCGGCCGGGGTGTCCTCAACAGCCCCAAACGATGTGTACAGGTTTCAGAGACGCCAAACGGGCGCCTGGCATACCCGGCCATAGTGTATCTACTGCATCATAGCCCACCCCTAGGGTCAGCGCTACACACGGCCGCCAACACATAACCTACAAACACCAGAAACTAGTTGCAACTCCTGGACAGAGGACGAGAGGGGTCAATAAGTCGAGCGGGGTCATATTTCAGGGCCCAATGTGTGGTAGTAGCTGTTTCATGGATCACAAACATAGAACTCTGTTCCTGAGGACGGTTTCAGTGAGACAAGCCACCATGTACTCCTACATGGCCTCTCACCGCTACCTTTACCAAATCGTGTTCACACACTTAGCTCGCACACCGTAGGACATGTTTACACACCTCCGATTCATCCCCGATGAACCAGACCTGACACGACTCTATGCAATAGCAGGCATGATAAACAAGCATGAATGAGTAGGCACGTCAGGGCTCAAACAACTCCTACTCATGCTAGTGGGTTTCATCTATTTACTGTGGCAATGACAGGTCATGCAGAGGAAAGGGGTTCAACTACCGCAACATGTAACAGTTGAATCGTTGTTGTCCTAATGCAGTAAAGAGAGCAGGAGCGAGAGAGTGGGATTGTATCGGAATGAACAAGGGGTTTTGCTTGCCTGGCACTTCTGAAGATATCATTGGGTCTTCATCAGTGTCAACGATCACAGCGTCGGTACAACGTCTATCGGGAGGGGACAAACACCAGCAACTGAGAAAGAACTCAATCAACACATGACGATATGCAACAATATGATGCATGCTATGACAAGGCAATATGAATGTGTTTTGCACTAATGCATCTAGCAAAAATT
Source organism: Triticum aestivum (assembly GCF_018294505.1). Classification (NCBI taxonomy): domain Eukaryota; kingdom Viridiplantae; phylum Streptophyta; class Magnoliopsida; order Poales; family Poaceae; genus Triticum; species Triticum aestivum. The sequence goes on along the minus strand of NC_057812.1, from coordinate 361,579,175 downwards.
TAAATGAAGTCCATATGGACCAAGGGTTCATATGCAAACTCCATATTTAGCATTTAAAATGCCATTATCATGTTTTCATTTATATAGGGGGTATAAGTTGGTTGAACATGCATGAAAGTAGCATAAATGGATAGATTGGATTTTTCTGATAATTTTTCATATATAATTTATTTCATTTGGAGTTACAGTTGAATATCTATGATTTTTAGAAGTTTTGGGCATTTTCTAGAATTTCTAAATTATTTTAAATCAAGAAAATGATTAACTGCGTCAGCATTGCGTCATGCTGGCGTCAGCAGGTCAACAGGGCTGTCCAGGTCAAACCTGACTACTGGGCCCCACTAGTCAGTCTCACAGTTAACTATTTGGGTTAACTAGACTAACTAAACAACACTGGCCCACTGGTCAGTGACTAACTAAACTAACTTAATTAAGTTTAGCTCTAACTAACTGGGTTAATCGGGCGAGGCCCGCATGTCAGTGACTCAAGGGTCAAACAGAGGTCAAACCTCGGGTCAAACCCGACGCTAACTGGGCTTTGACCCACTGCGGGGCCCGTTGTCAGTGACTAGGTGAGGTCCAGCTGGCGGGGATTAGCACTAATGACCCCGCCATGTTGGCTGTCGCCGGAGTTGGCCGGCGGCGACCAAACCCGCGGCGGCAACGCGCCGGACTTGCGCTAAAGGCGATGGGGGCGGTGGCTAAGGGCATCTGGGCGTAGCCCGGACTCGCCCGCATCTAGGGAGGTAGGTGGGTGGCCGTGGGGGCGCCGAAGCTCGCCGGAACGGGGCTCGCGGCGGCGTCCGGAGCTCGGGTGTGCTCGGGTTCGGCGCTGGGATGCATAACAGGGGCATGGAGAGGGGCTACGGCCTCCTAGAAGTGTGGCAAACACGGTGACGTGCTCGGTTTCGAGCCCGCGTGGCTGTGGCCACGTTGACGGTGTCACCGGCGGAGCAGAGTGCTCGGGCTCGATGGAGATTGCGGCTAGGGGGCGCAGCCGAGGCGTAGAGGAGGGGGGTTAGGGGCAGGAGCTCACGGTGGATGCAGAGGTGGCCTCGGCGTGCTCGGGGAAGCACCGGAGTGAGCGGGGCAGCGAGAGGCATCTCCGGTGGCCGGCGATGAAGACCATGAAGATGGCGTCGATGCAAGGCCTCCGGCGAGGCGTGGCCGGACGGAGAGGATGAGGGAGGCGTGGCGATGCTCGTGGACACATCGGGGAGGCGAGGGGAGCACGGAGGCCGCGTCTACGGCGTGCGGTGGCGACGAGCTCCGCTCGGGTGTGCTCGGGAGTGGGAGCAGAGGGCGAGGGAGGAGAGCAGAGAGTGAGGGAGAGGAGCGAGGGGTCACGGGGCGTCTCCGTGGCGTCTCTAGAAGGCCCGAGGTGGAAGCAGGAGGTGGCCAGGGGCGAGCGCGCGCGCGGTGACACGCCCTCCTGCCTCCTGGCAAGACGTGGAAGACGACGGGGAGGTGGAGGTGGGCTGGGCTGGCTTTGCCCGGCTGGGCTGCTACAGTGGTGGGCCGGTTGGCCCACCAGGTAGGTTCTCCCTCTTTCTCCGTTAATTTTTGTTTTCTATTATTCTTTAGTCTTTAGGGCTTTATTAAAAATACTTAGACACTTCCAAAAATCACCAAACTACTCAAGCTCACTGTATGGAATAAACCCAACATGGAACATTTCAGTTTAGGATTATTTGGACATTATTTCTTATAATACAGAAATAATTCCAACCCAAATACATTATTGATCTAAATCAAAGGCCCAAATAAATTATTTCTGTGACTCCAAAAATATTGGTTTGAATTTCACCTCATGCCAATATTTTCACAAAATAACAGGAACATTTTCTTGGACTCATTTGATGAGATTTAAATGTTGGTTATTTTTTTAGAGGTTTTCTGAGGCTTGCACAATTCCTCAATTCAAATTTCAATTGAATTTAAACATGATGGAGCAACCAAACTAGCCCGAGGCCATGGTAAAGCTTGGGCTGTGACAGCTATCCAGCACCCGTCCATCAATTTTCACCATGTGCTACCCACCGTTCATTGTCATAATCATAGTTGAGATCATTCACATCTTCGCTTGATCCAATCTGCATCTTATCTAGTTTGTTTTGGAAAGAGGGAGAGAGAAAAAAAGAGAGAGAAAAACAAGAGAAAAAAGTTAAAAAAAGTCAGAGAAAGAAAAAGAAAAAAGTTTGAGCAAAAAAGAGAGAAGAAAAAAAAACAAAATTTGGATCTATCTAGACTCAATCTCGTAGTTGAATTCGGATTGGAATCTGTTTTGTGCACTGTTCAGTACAACATGCATAATTTCCTCACATGAAGTCGGTTTTGGCTCCGCAAGTACTCAAATGAAAGCTAGCGATAACACACATCTAAATAGTTACAGAAGCTAGTTTAATATTTGACACCTCAAAATCGACTTCTAAATAGGTCGTTTTGCTCTCCGAAGTGCACGGACACAGCTTATTCCAGTTTTCACGCCAGTTTTCAAATTTTTTGACTCCTCATATCAACTCGGAATTGAGTGATTCCTTTTGCGTTTGAAAGCTTGAGTCAGTATCATTCTTGACAAAAAAATCAAAAAAATTGGCACAAACTTTTCTAGAGGAAAGTTGGAGAGAAAGTTGTTGATATATCCTTCTTGGCTGTTGTTTCACATCATTATCTTTACTGCTATTGTGATCTGTACTTATATCTTGCTGTCCAGAGCTACTTCATATCCTTTATTGATGCTAGTTGTGCTACAGCGTGACCTCATTAGTGTTCTAAGCTCACGTCTCTAGTTCGGTCTAGCCTAGGACCAGCACAGTGCCGTCGTTGAGTGTTTATTCAACATTGCATCCCTGAATTGATTATTGCTAATCTTTTGCTACCAAATATAGCCAACCCAGCTCCACATATTTTTACACCATGTATACGTACGTTCCACTGGCAATCGCTTTACACAATCTTCAGAGTTATTTGACACCGCTGGTTGCCTGTCACCACCTGCCGCATGGTAAGAACTTGTAAGATATTGATATTTGCTTTGCTGTGAGCACTTTACAACCATATCCTAGTAGTTCATAGGAACATTATTCTCGGATTTTTGTTTCTTGTTTCTACTAATCATGACAGGTTCCGGAGATAGAAGTTCTTGGACGACGGGCACATCTTCACCATCACGAGAGTTGGGACAACACACACAAGCACATGATCAGGTTATCTTTTTATCGTCATTTGAGGGTAGATTTAATCCTGCTATTTATCTAGCTTGGGAGCTTGAAGTAGAACAAGTTTTTAGTCACCATGACTTTTCTGAATTTGAGCGAGTACGAGCTGCCACTAGAGCATTTACTAGTTTTGCTTCTGTTTGGTGGAGTGTGCATTGTAAGAAAAACATTGATAACCAACCCACAACTTGGAAAGATTTGAAATATGTATTGAGACAACAATTTTTTCCTCCTTACAATCGTCATGAATTGGTTCGCAAATTTGAACAATTTAAACAAGGCAACAACACTGTTCATGCTTACTACCAAGAGTTCAAATCTTATATGCATCATTGCGACATAGAAGAATCTGAGGATGATACAATGAATAGATTTTTGGTGGTTTGAACCATGATATCCGTGCAAGATTGCGGTATATTCCTCGTTGCATTACTGGTATGTATGTTCGCACTTGTACCTTTGAGAGACAGATACAGGATGATGCATTGGGTGACTACAACAACTACTATTCTAGTTCATGCCCACCACCGCCGGTTGGTTCCTCCACCGTTGCACCTACTAGAGCAGCACCACCTTGGATTGTGAGCGCGGCATCATCTCAAGAGTATGATACATTGTCAATGTCCGTACCTACATCAGCTACGTCTTTGCGACAAGGTAACTGTCAAGGTATTGATGATATAACTTTATTTGAGAATGATGCATGCCTAGTTAACTTGAATGCATCATGTGTTGAGTTACCTATTGATTTGAGCACACCACCTATTTTAGATAATCTTGTTACTATCATGAATGCGTCATGTGATAAAACAACTAAAATACCAACAATTTCAGTGCACCCATTGAATTAACTATTGATGCAAAAGAACCAATGTTTAATCATTTTGATATGACCTCTAATCTTGCTGATGATTATGTGTCCAATGACTTGTTGCATGTCTGCTTATTTAAGCATGTGGTAGCATGTAAATTTGATGCAAGTAAGGTTTATTCATCAAAGTTAGGATGGTTTAATGATGAACATTGCCAATCTTTTGAAATGAATAAGAGCTTCACTTATATGTGCAAACTGAGTTGCAATATTTTCTTGCCTTCTACTTCTTATGATAATTTTTTGGCTTTAGATTTTATGAACTATGAAAGTTACTCATGTATACATGTGTCATATGTGCAAAAATCAAGGGAAGTAAAAATTGATGACATATACATATACAACATGTACACCTTGTCTCTTTTGTTAGCCACATTTCAGATTAAGCAACGCCGAAGACGACTTTGTTTTCAAGAAAGGGAGGATGATGAGGACATGACTACCTTGGATACAACCAAAAATATTGCATACATGCATATTGGTCAGGTGATTACTAGTGCAAACTATTCAATAATCTATTTATGTTATCCAGAACAAAAATACTTCACACACTTTTGTGTTTTGTCTAATTGCAGGTGTATGGGACATTTGTACAATACACATATGAAGATAAGGGAAAAGGATAAGTTTAGGTTCTGTTCAAAAAGCCTCTCACGTCACTTTTGGGCTAAGAGAAGATAGAGTCCAAGTCTTTCACGTTCTGCATTCAGATTCGGACTGCACAGACATACCTGACTCAAAATGCCAACAACATTTTCACACGGACTCTGAATTGGGTGATTCCTTTTTGGTTGGAAAGTAGATTTGTGCTCTTTCCAGCCCAATTGGATTCACCTTCAAATTCGTCTAGAGTATTGAGATATCGATGAAACAATCTGACACTGCAGCATAATCCGAGTCAAACAACAAGTCCAAAGGTGTTGCATCACCTCCACTTGGACCCATGAGCCTTGTACAACCTAGGGTTAGTTTTAGGCTGCCTTGGGACGTCCTTCCACCTTCTTGGCCGCCACCCCTTGCTCCTATATAAGTAGATCCATCTAGTAGCTTTTTCCTTGGGTTTTATTTAGTTAAAAGTTAGCCATTGCTGCAACTTCATGTACTTTGTTTGTGTCCAACGACCAGACCAAGACCGCTTATAAAACCCCACTTTTATCAATACTTCATCCATACTCGCAATATTCAGATTGCTTAGCCATATTCTTGCTTGTTCTTTGATTGCTTGCAAGAATAGACCTTCGTGGTCAGGTTGATCGTGCTCCAGTGTGGTCAATAACCTCTCAAAATTGGTTTAGCGATTGCTAAGACGCAACGTCGTGCACGTTTGTAGTCGGATCGTCAAAGTCGTCTCCACTAAATCGATAGTTATCATCTCATAGAAAGATCGGGACACCCTCGCCTCTATCACTTACGGAACATAAAATTACGGTGTATTGATGGTAAAATAGAGGGGAGTGTATTCTACTAATATTAGCAGAATGACTATTCTGGTAACACTTCCGCACTGCACGCTCAACGAAGTGCACGTCATTGTTTGAACAAAGTGTGCTGCAGTACTCAGGCGAGTGAACTTTCTACCGCAAAAAAATTGCACGCTCTGTTTTTTTGGGTACCTTTTTGCTCTATTTTTATCCGTTTATCAGAACAGGGCGTGTAATGTAGCGTTGAAAAGCTATGAATTAGGCGCTACTTTGTCATGTTGAACACTTTTCGAGATTCCTCATGGTTTAAGAGCATTTTGAAAATGGTGCGGCGTACGACGTGTGGCAGCGAGCATTTTTCACGTTTTTTAAACCGCTCGTCGGAATGAAGAAAATGATACACCGTTGAAAAGATATCGCCGAGGCACATCTTTTTCATATCTATTATTTTCTCTAATTCGTTACGGTTTAAGAGCAGTTTCAAATTTACTAATCACGGAACTCTGTTTTTCAAAAAAATCAAATTTTTGGTACTGTTTTCGCTCTAGTTTTTGTACCGTTTGTTGAAATAAAGCATGTGATACGCCGTTGGAAAGCTACGGACGAGGCATAACTTTCATATCTTGAAATGTTTTTGAGATTTCTTATGGTTTTAAGTTAATTTTGAAAATTGTGCAACGAACGACGAGTGGCAGCGGCCGTTTTTTTGTAAATTTTTCCAAACCGCTCGGCGGAATGATTCAAATGATACATCGCCAAAAAGTGATTAGGCGCAATTTTTTCATGTAGAACACGCTCTCTAATTCCTTACGGTTTAGGAGAAGTTACCAAAATACGATACTCTGTTTTTCGCGACACCAAAACCGACGTGTGTACTGCATCAGGCAGAAGAACACACTGCTTCAGACAAAAAATCGCACTACATGAGACAGTCAAGCGAACTTCATGATTTGTCTTATCGGGCGTAAATTTTCTCAGATGAGCTTTTTTGTGAGTTCTTGTTGTCATTTTTTATGAACAACAAAAGAACACACTGCTTCAGACGGAAAGCCGCACTGCATCAGACAATCAAGCGAACTTCATGATTTGTTTTGTCGAGCATAAATTTTCTCAGATGAGCTTTTTGTGAGTTTTTTTCATTATTTTATGAATGACGGAAGAACGCAATGCTTCGGACAGGAAACCACACTATATTAGACAGTCAAGCGAACTTCATGATTTGTTTTGTCGGTCGTAAATTTTCTCATACGAGTTTTTGTGAGATTTTGTTGTCATTGTTTTACGAACGAGAGTGGAGCGTAGAGACGGGGGCATATGAACCGCGACGTATATCAAAGTGAACCTCATTGCTATCTTGTTATTTTGTTTTAAAAAATCGCACTTTCATGTTGGGTGGAAGTGAACAGCATCACGCTCAAAAGTGAACCACATCGGAGGACCAAACGCACTGCAAAATGAACAAAACACATTTTTTGTTTTCTTTTTAATTTTAGAAATTCTTCCGCACTTCAAGGACGAGGCGAGTGAACCACTAGGACAAGGCGAGTGAACCACACTGTTTTTTGCTTGTTTTGGTTTTTTATCCACCACCGTGTTTTTTGCTAAATGTAGTTGATGCGGAGCATCCTACGATCATCCCCATGTACACTCAAGCATACGCCATTGGACCTAAGGTGAACTCGCTCCTTTACGAATCTTCCCTTTCTGCATGTAAGACATGGATGCTACTTCAAGCGCGGACCTTGTGCATACTCAGGCACACCCGAGGAGACCATGGAGAGCCCAAGCACCAAGGACAAGCGTGCACGCAAGCGAAGGGAGGAGAAGGAAGAAGAGCCAGCTGCTACAGTGGCCGGATATCTAGCCCCAGCCGGACATCTGGCCCTTGCCCCGGAAATCCGGCATCGGCTATCCAGAGAATATCGGAAAGGACCAGCGTAGCCCGGACATCCGGACACCACCCTGGACATCCAGCTCCTCCCGAAGTCCAAGACATCCAGTCCTTGCCCCGGAAATACATCCCCTCCATCACCGAATGCAACTGAAAGACCCAAGCCAGCCCGGACATCCGGCCTCCCAGCCCGAACATCCGGCCTGTCGCGAAGCCCCAGACATCCGGCGCCTATCTACGCACAGTGAACGGGCCAAGGGCCCATGTATCCCCCCTCTCCCTTACCCCTTCGTGGGCTAACACTATATATAGACCCCCTCCTCCTAGTTAGGGTTAGCATTGGTTTAGCTCATTTGAGATAGAGCTTTTCTCATCCATACGGATCTACTCCTTAAGAGAGACCGCGGCCCCTCTTCGGAGAAGATCCATCTTGGATTCAAGACCCCTAACGGGAAGACCTTAAGACCTCCTCACGGAGAAGAACCGGTTACCTATGTATCGTCCTTTGTTGGATTCGGATCGTGTATCTCTTTGTGTTTCGAGGATCTAGCATATGTGTGACCTAATCTCGTTGGTTTGAGTGATTCTCTCGTGTTTTCCCTCGTGTTCTTCGTGTTCTTCATTGGGATCCGCTCCTTTCGTGAAAGATCCGCCATCTAGGGTTTCACTCTACATCATCTTGGTATCTAGAGCCACGTTGATCACGATTTCCGAGCCTCCCCGTTGTGTTTTCTAGCCTTGTTTTGTTCATTTTGTCCCTAATTCGAAAATTCCCCACAAAAATAGCCCCCAATTTTTTTTGTGATTTGTTGTTTTGATGAAGTTTTGTTGATTTTGATCCATGGATTTGCTTGGTTTCTAGTGGATTTAGCATTTCCCAGAGTTTCCCCATCTTTCATCCACGAAATCCATCAAATTTTGCCCCCGAAATCATCAATTTCTGCCCCCAATTGGAAAATTTCCGCCCCAAACGAGATCTCGAATCGTCGGGCCGGACATCCGGGCCATCGGGCCGGACATCCGGGCCCCAAGCCGGAAATCCGGCTCCTGGAGCATAAAATCCGCATGATTCTGGACATTAGCCCCCAACCCCAGATGTCCGGCCCCTGGGAATTCAGCCTCTCCCGTTTCACCGTTTTGTCCATAGTAATTCATCCGGTTTCCGATTTTGGCGTTCTTTAACTCGTTTTGAAGCTATTAACACCCCCCTTCCCACAAAAATACTACCATCACCATTTGACTCCATCAAATTTTGGAACTTTGCCATCTTTGCCTAGGGCTTCCACCATATCTTCCGCAAAACCACCATAGCGTTCCGCAACTTAACCCATTTTGTCCCCCATTACATTTGAGGTTGTTTGAGTTGTGATTTGAGTCTCCTAAGGTGTTTAGGATACTTAGGGACGATTGCTTATTCATCAACCACCACCATAACTTCTGCATAGGCTTGACCACCATACACTTCCGCCACCGCAACTTAACCCAATTTTGTTTCTTTTGTGAGTTGTGTCTCCTAAGGTGTTTCGGCTACTTAGGGACCGAGCTTCCAACTCCGAATCACATAACCCTATAACCCTCCACTCCCACATTGCCTACTCTCAAAACCCATCATTGCATTTCCGCAATCCCATTGAGCTTCCGCAACACCACCACTGCTTCCCGCTACCACCATTTGACATTTGCCTTTGAGATTTTGAGTTCGCGGTTTTTCCCTTACCTCAGGTGTTTCGGCTACTTAGGGACGAGTCTCCATCATCTTAGTATCTACATCAAGTACACCGCCACTCATCATCGCCACGGACGGTAACCTCCAAATCATCTTGGTATCGTGGTATCCCTCCATTGTATATTCCCTTGCCATTGCATTGTTAACCCCTAGCCCGTTTTGCGTCACTTGCCTATCGAGACTAGCCATTTGATTATTGCCGGCAACGTTACTTGTGCACATTAGTGGTCTACACCTTCCATTACATACATACCATACCATATCGGTATCATTTTGGTATCATATCATCTCGTGTGCCTCAAGTTTGTTCTCGCATATACACAATTGCTATCTTGGTTTGTGCATTTCGCATTGTGACCATATACAAAAAAATAATAAGCTTTTGAGCAAAAGAGAAAGAGCAAAGAAGCTTGTAATCAAGTGCCATATCATCATACCACATTGCATATAAGATTGTCATATCCGATCATCTTGGATCAGACCACCGAAACATCATACATAGCATACTTGGGATAGAAAGTTGATACATTTTGAATCTTATAGGTTGTGCACAAGTGTTGTATCCGCCTATTGAGCAATCGTGCTAGCGTCTCTCTTGAGTTGTGCAACATGAGCATTTCCATGGATTCCACATTTTGTGCTCATCCTTGGTTGCATGACCCCATTTATCTATCCATGTGTGTGTTTCCATCTGCCATTCATTGCTATTGGTCTACTTGTTTCACTTGCGAATTTGTGAATCTCTTTCAACATTATTGACTCTTGCTAACATTTTGCATCAAATTTTTGTGCACTATCCTCACCGAGCTCCACCATAAGCCTTATTTGTGTAGGTGTGAGAAATCGACAAGAATTGGTACCAACTGTGCTATTTCCTTGTTACATCATTGAGTGATAATTGATCAATCTTCAACATCGGTCAAGGTACATTTGGTATAGTTATTCTCCTTTCTCCACTCGTATTTGCTCGAGTATTGTGATGGATTGGCAAGGAATTTCATCTCCGGTCTTCCACAACAACGACGGCGTGAACAACTACATCACCAAGCCGTCATTCTTCGATCCACAACAACAAATGCAAGGCGCACAATCAAAATTGCAAGAGCGCATCGAGAACCTCTCCATCGACCTTCGTGAATCTGAAGCAAGGAAAATGGACTACATCAACAACAAGCTTTCCGAACAAAAGGAGGAGCAAGATGCAATGATGGAGGAGATTCGGACCTTGTTTATCAACAGTTCTCCCCCTTCATCATCCTCAAGGCGACGACGTTCAAGTCATAAGTCTTCAGAGCGCAAAAATGATGCAAGCGCAAGTCTTCCACATCCACATCTCCATGGCGACCACCATCACGTTTGTGATCCACATCGTCATGAAGGGCAAATCACCTCCAAGCATCATGTGCACAACGACGACGAACGCCATCGAGCTCAAGCAAGACAACGACACCATCATCATGAAGATGCTCGCCAAGCGCAAATGCACAAGTACCAACAAGCCCTACTTCACGCCAAGGCCAACCTTCATGAGCATAAGAGAAGACCGCGAGACGAGCACCACCAAGACGGAGCTACAGCTGCACCAACCACTTCGGCATCTTCGCCAAGTGTTCTCAAGGCATCTTCACCTTTGGACGTACGACATCTTTGCCTACTACCCATGAGTTCGCCTACATTGACATCTCACCAACGAGGTGACCACCTACGAGCGAGGGAGACACTTCCATCTTCGGAAGCCCCTCAAGAAAGATGGACGAGTATGGGAATTTCCCTTCGGTCATGGAGATGAGCTACGAGGTGCCACATCATATCATCCTCCAACAACAAGATGGTGACAATAAGTTCGACCAAGGGCCATCCCCATCGACCACGCCGACGAGCACGAACCTCTTCAACAACATGAAGATGTCGCCCATATTGGACTCATACTCCGAGTCAAGCTATGAGACCGCACATGAGACCTTATCTTTCGTCTTGGAGGAGAGTGATGATGTGCCATCTTCGGCCATCATCCACGTCTACGACCACGGCATGATTGAGCATGGAGACATTTGCACCTACATCTCTCCGACACACACATATGAAGAGATGCCCCAATTGCCATGTGAGGAGAGCCACCACCACATGAGTGACATGAGTGACTCCACCATACGTGACATTGAGAGCATTTCCTATGAGGGGATGAGTGTGACCACAAGTAGCCCCACACTTGGGAGCATGCCACACATCCTATGTGAGGTTGAGAACCATTTGAGTGACTCCACCAACCATATGAGTGAGAGCATCAAAGAGGGAATGAGTGAGCCAAAACACTTAGTTAGTGAGGTAGTTGACACGGCATGTGAGGCCACGATGATTTCTAAAGACCTAACCTCTAGTCCGAGTGTGTTTTCTTCTTTGGTGCCAGGTCTCCTACATGACGACACGCCTATCCTCAACGAGTCCATACCTCCAATGGAGACGACGATGGCCATGGTGGACGATGATGCACCCCCACATGGTTCTATCAAGATGAAGATGACAACGACTTGGTCTTCGACACCTCACCTACAACACATGAGTGATGCTCCAAAGGTAAGATAGGTGATGGTGCTTCTCTTGTCCCACTAGTGGACTATTTTACGAATGATTTCTTGCATGATGTTGACACACATATTCCCATGCTTCATGCTAGTGTGACTTCCTCATGTCATGACTTACCTATTTATGATGAATATGATGACGAGCATGTCGAGTTGCCTAGTTGTGATGTTATGCTCCATAGGATATCATGTGAAAATTCTTTTGCTCACATCATGTTTGACAATCCATTAAACTTGTCATATGCTATGAGTGAGATCTCGCATATTGCATCATGTCAATCTCAACATAGTAACTATGCATGCCCCATTAAAATCAATCCCATTTGCACTTATGGCATAGATGACGAGATGATGGTCATTGGCTTTTGTTTTTCATGTGATGATATTGCCATGCTCCTTTTACATGATTTGCGCAATTCATCTAATATACCATGCCATGATCACATTGTTCCAGATATGCTTTGTTTTGGATGTTGTCAATATTCTGCAAGTAATGTTTCCATTAATGCTCACGAGGAGACCCCCATAGTTTCCTCATACATATTAGGAGATTTTGATGCATTCCATACTTTGCATGATTCCCATAATTGCGTGCACCATATGAATTCCACGAATAACAATGCTCTACATATTTCTCATGATGCATTACACAATTTGAGTCTCCATTATGCTATACATAATAACAAACCTCTCATGATGGATGGCATATTTCTATATCACGCATCTCATTTATTTGATCATTGGATATTTTGTGCTAACCAACACAAGCACGTGCGCATCATGATGGATGATGTGTACATATACCACGCACACACAATTTTCCCTTTCTCTTTGTTTTGTGTAGGTACTCATGAACAATCGTCAACCTCACAATCCCATGAGTTGACGAAACAAGCTCTTGAGAGCAAAGATGACTTGGGATCAAGTGAACTATCCTTCCCATCGTTCTCTTCATGCAACTACTACACGCATCTCTTTTACTTGCCTCTCACACGGCTATGGGCTATATACCACTTGTTACTTTATGCCCATTATATCTAGTTCACTTTGCATGTTATGCATCTTCACATGATTTTGCCATGCAATTGTGACCCTTGCTTGCATCTACCCATGATTCACCATTTTACTACTCCTATGTGTATTTACATGCTTGGTGGAGATCCTTGTTGCTATTGCCATGTTTATCATGTGCCTCATGCTATTGTTGCTTGTTGTGTTGGGAGAGTCATGATGTCCCATTGCTATTTACATATGGCCTCTCACCAATACATTGATGATATTTTGCTCATATCTTGCTTTCATGCTTGTGATATGTCATGTGCATTATTCATGCACACTATTTGCACCCATGACATGCTTGCCATGATCCCTTCTAGTACGTTGCATCTTCGCACTACTAGCTTTCTTGACTTAATCACTATGATTGCTTTCTTTGTCTCATCACCCATGTTCAAATATTACTCGCTTTCTTGGGTTGATGACATATATGCTCTTGCCTCTCACATGATTTGTCTTGATCATTATCTCTTGTCTCCATTAGATGCATCCCTCATATCACCTTGTATTGAGTGCCAACTTGCTATGCTTATTGATCATGGAGACTTGGACATATTCCATGTGATGCATACTTGTTTGATTGAGCCTATTGTATTTGGTTGTTCTCACATCATATGCCTCCATACTATGAAATGCTCCTTTGTCCTTTCTTATGATGAGCATGATGCATACACTTGTTGGTTATCTTACCACACGTGTTAGGTTTTGCATTTCCGCTAACCTCATTTGTATTTCAGAGTGTTTGCCATGTTCTTTCATTTTGAAGGATTCTCAAGGCATTTCCATCATGAGACATATTGGTTATGTGAAGGCATATATGATGTGCAACACCAACATTCTCGACATCCTCATAAAGGTGAACTCCTTCCCTTTGAGCCATGTTCACATATGCATATTGGATGGGCCATACTTTCATTGTTGTTTCCTTCTTCTTGTCTACATAATACATATATCGGATGGAGGACCGACATTGAAGATTGGCTCTATGGACCTTCACAATGAGGAGCGCTCAGACTTATTGGATGCACCTTCGAACCTCCACTCATGCCACGACATCGAGCATTGGTACACCAAGAACTCCATATTTGTTGATTGTGTTCACACGTGTCATGCTCGATGGACATATCATAAACATGACAAATTTGCATCTTATGCATGGATTGACTCACATCATGATTGCCTTGTTGCATCTTGTATTCCCATGTCATCCATGATATATGAGCTTGTTGATGTAGGGTAGAACCCTAATTGCCCGATCTTTCACGAAAGGAGCGGATCCCGCGAAGAACACAAGGGGAATCACGAGGGGAATCATGAGGGTAAACACGAGAGAAACACTAAACCAACAAGAAATAGTCACACATATGCTAGATCCTCGAGTACATAAGAGATCACACGATCCACGGACAACTACGGACGATACAAGGGTAGCCGGTCTTCTCCGTGAGGAGGTCTTGAATCCACAAGGGGATCTTCCCTTAGAGGGGTCATGAATCCAAAGGGATCTTCACCTAAGAGGGGCCGCGGTCTCTCTTGTGGAGTAGATTCGATGTGGATGAGCAATGCTCTATCTCTAAATATGAGCTAAACCAATGCTAACCCTAGATAGAAGGAATAGGAGGTCTATTATAGTCTTAGTTTAAAAGGGGGCGAAGTTTGGGTGAAGATGGGCTGTGACCCAACTCATGGTAGCACATAGGCGTCGGGCGTCCGGGAGTCACCGGTCGTCCGGAGGCTCGCGAGGGTCCGGACGTCCGGTGCCTATCGGACGTCCGTAGATTCGGCTCGGGTGGTCTTCGGTCGGACGTCCGGTCGGGGTCGAACGTCCGGGGCATCGGTCGTCCGTGGGGTGTCGGAAGTCCATAGTTTTGGCTCGGGTGTGGAAGTGTCGGTCGTCCGGAGAGGGCCGGACGTCCGGAGCCTGGAGGTTGTTGAACGTCCGGGGTTCGTCGGTCGTCCGGAGCCTGGGGACTTAGAGCAGTTCTTCTTCTTCTTGTCCCATGAACTTGGCGTCCTCACCGTCTTGTCCGTTGAATGTAGTTGGTCCGTGGCCTTCCTCCAAGCTCCTGATCACACATAGGGTTTCCACTTGAGGTAGTAGCCAATTCTCATGCATGGAAAGTGGTAGTTCGGAGAGGAGTGAGTTCACCTTATCTTCGATAACCTTCGCTCGGGCTCTTGTCATTGGTCCAAGTGGTATCGTAGGGGACGTAGGTAGGTCCGTGGGGATGACCTTGGGATGCTCCGCATCATCTCCCCTCCCTTGGGGAAGATCCGACCTCGGATCAAAATCTTCATCACCATGGTAGGGTCAGAGATCCTTGACATTGAAGATGCCGCTCACGTTGTACTTGTCACGTGGGAGGTCAATCTTGTAAGCGTTGTTGTTGTAGCGTGCAAGCACCTTGAAGGGTCCATCCATGCGAGGTAGAAGCTCGGACTTGTGTTCGTTGGGGAAGCGGTCTTTGCGAAGGTGTAGCCACACAAGATCACCAATGTTGAATACCATGGGTTGCTTGTTGATGTTGAGCTTGGTCGCAAGTCGTTGTACTTGGCGCTAGATTGTGTGCCTTGTATCTTCATGCACCTTCTTGAGATGGGTCACACGTGCGCTTGCGTCCATATTGATGCACTCTTGTAGTGGTAGAGGAAGAATGTCCAATGGGGACAATGGGTTGAATCCGTAGACGACCTCGAAGGGGGACTTGCCGGTTGTTGAGTGTCTTGCGCGGTTGTAGGCAAACTCGGCAATAGGTAGACACTCCTCCAACTCCTTGATGTTATTCTTGATGAGTACTCGAAGTAGAGCGGAGAGTGTGCGGTTGGTCACCTCCGTCTGGCCGTCGGTTTGTGGATGATACGTCGTGGAGAAGAGTAGCTTGATTCCGAGCTTGGCGCATAGGGTCTTCCAAAAGTAGCTAAGGAACTTGACGTCGCGGTCCGAGACGATCGTCTTTGGCACTCCATGTAGACGCAATATTTCCCTACAAAAGAGATTGGCAACATGTGAATCATCGTCTATCTTGTTGCAAGGAATGAAATGTGCCACCTTAGAGAATCGGTCCACAACGACAAATACCGAATCCTTCCCATTTCTAGTCCTTGGCAATCCAAGTACAAAATCCATGCTAATGTCTTCCCATGGTTGATATTGAATTGGGAGAGGAATGTAAAGGCCATGGGATTGAGCTTTATACTTAGCTTTGTGGCATGTAGAGCATCGGTTGGTGAAGCGGTTGACGTCATGAAACATCTTGGGCCAAAAATAGTTCTTGGAGAGCGTAGCAAATGTCTTGTCGCGTCCAAAATGTCCCATTAGGCCTCCTCCATAAGATTCCTGCAAAAGCGACAAATGGAGAGAAGACTCGGGGATGCAAAGCTTGTTAGCTCTCATAATATATCCATTTTTGATGTAATAGCGTTCCCAAGATGTATGCGTCAAATATTTGGCATAACGAATAGCAAAAGTAGGATCATGCTCATACATGTCTTTTATATGCTCAAAGCCTATGACATCCAATTCAAGTTGAGTAACAAGCATGCATATGCGGGAAAGGGCATCCACCACAATGTTTTCCTTACCTTTAATGTACTTGATGACATAAGGAAAAGATTCAATAAATTCACTCCATTTAGCATGACGCTTGTTCAACTTGGTTTGGCCCTTAAGATACTTGAGCGTTTCATGATCAGTATGAATGATGAATTCATGAGGGCGAAGATAGTGTTCCCATTCATGCAAAACGTGCACTAAAGCATACAACTCTCTATCATAGATGGGGTAATTTAGTTGTGCTCCGGAAAGTTTCTCACTAAAGTAAGCTATGGGGCGCTTCTCTTGCATTAACACACCTCCTATGCCATTACCACTAGCATCACAATGAATCTCAAAGGGCATGTCAAAGTTGGGTAATGCAAGCACGGTAGCATCAGTAAGCAAATTCTTAAACTCGTTGAAAGCGGTATCTTGGGATGGTCCCCAAACAAAAGGCGCATTTTTCTTGCTCAAAGCATGCAAAGGTGAAGCAATGGTGCTAAAATCTGCCACAAAGCGACGATAGAAACCCGCAAGGCCAAGAAAGCTACACACTTGTTGCAAGTTGGTTGGTTGGGGCCAAGTCTTAATAGCATTGATCTTGGACTCATCAACATGAACACCCTTAGAAGATGCAACAAAACCCAAGAAAACAAACTTATCAATGCGAAAAAGGCACTTTTCCATGTTAGCAAAGAGATGCTCATTTTGAAGAGTTTGTAAGACGGTTTGGACATGGGTGACATGCTCCTTGAGAGACTTGCTAAAAACAAGGATATCATTGAAGTAGACCACAACAAACACACCAATGTAATGGCGAAAGACATGATTCATAAAAAGCATAAAAGTACCCGGTGCTTCTGGTAGACCCATAGGCATGACTAACCACTCATACAACCCAAACTTAGTTTTGAAAGCGGTTTTCCATTCATCACCCTCTTGTATGCGGATTTGATAGTAACCACTTTTAAGATCGATCTTGGAAAATATAGTGGCACCACTAAGTTCATCAAGCACATCATCGAGGCGTGGAATGGGATACCTATAGCGAATGGTGATAGCATTGATAGGTTTACAATCGGAGCACATGAGAAAGCTACTGTCTCGTTTTGGCACAAGAATGACCGGGACGACACAAGGGCTCAAACTTTCACGTACATGTCCATGGTCTATGAGATGGTTTACTTGCCTTTGTATTTCTTTGGTTTCTTCGGGGTTGACGCGGTAGGGAGCTTTGTTCAGAAGAGGTGCTCCGGGGATGAGGTCGATGCGGTGCTCGATGCCTCGTAGTGGAGGTAGTCCCGGAGGTAGCTCGTGAGGGAAAACATCTTGAAATTTGTGCAAAAGAGAAGACAACACTAAAGGTACAGCACGAGAGGTGTTAGCTTTTGGTGCATCGTCCTTGCACGAAAGGACATAGTGTGGGAAACTAGATGGGTTCTCACACACTCCTCTTATCTCACTTTTTGTGGCAAATAGGACTAACTTCTTCTTGTCGTTCATCGTGGAGGCACTCGATTTGGGCTTTGTGGCGCTCACTCTCTTTTTGGTAGCTCGCTCTCTTACTATTCTCTCCACGATGGGTTGCTTGCTTGTCAACGATTACTTGGCTTGGAGACATGGGGCGAAGTACGTACTCCTTTCCTTTCATCTTGAAGATGTAGTGGTTCGTTCGTCCGTTGTGGATGACTCCTCTATCAAATTTCCATGGGCGTATGTAACACCCTCGATGCGACTATAGCTCCCACGTGTCGAGGCAAGACTTAGAGACATAATCGCATTGAAGGCATATGTCGCAAGTTAGGCAATCTTCACAACATCCCATGTAATATAAATAATAAAGGGGAGAAAACATAGTTGGCTTACACTCGCCACGTCAATCAAGTACATAAATAACATTACATCATCCAAATACTCATGGCCCGACTATGGCGCCAAAATAAAAGAGAACCCAACAAGCGACACGGTCCCAATCACCCCCAACTGGGCACCACTACTGATCATCGGGAAAGGAAACATAATAACATTGAGAGTCTTCGTCAAACTCCCACTTGAGCTCATACGCGTCTCCTGGAGCGGAATCATCAGGCCCTGCATCTGGTGTAATAGTAATCTGTGAGCCACAGAGACTCAGCAATCTCGCACCCTCGCGATCAAGACTATTTAAGCTTATAGGTAAGGCAAGGTAAATATGTGGAGCTACAGCAAGCGACTAGCAAGTATGGTGGCTAGCTTATACGCAAAAGAGAGCGAGAAGAGGAGGCAAAGCGCGAGCGAGAAACTAGAGAGCAACCTGCGCAAACATTACTCCAACACCGTGTCCACTTCCCGGACTCCGCCGAAAAGAGGCCATCACGGTAACACACTCAGTTGATTCATTTTAATTAAGTTAAGGTTCAAGTTATCTACAACCGGACATTAACAAATTCCCATCTGCCCATAACCGTGGGCACGGCTTTCGAAAGTTCAATCCCTGCAGGGGAGTCCCAACTTAGCCCATGACAAGCTCTCACGGTCAACGAAGGAATAAACCTCCTGCCAAGACGTTCCGATCAGACTTGGTATCTCGGTTCTTCAAGACACTTCAACAGGTTAAAACAAGACCAGCAACACCGCCCGAATGTGCCGAAAAATCCCGATAGGAGCTGCACATATCTCGTTCTCAAGGCACACTCAGATGAGACTAGCTACGAGTAAAACCAACCATCAAGTTTCCCTGAGGTGGCCCTGCAGGCAGCTCAGTTCAAACCAACACTCAGAGGAGCACTGGCCCGAGGGGGTTAAAATAAGATGACCCTTGGGCTCCGGTAACCCAAGGGAAAAAGAGGCTAGGTGGCGAATGGTAAAACCAAGGTTGGGCATTGCTGGAAAAGCTTTAATCAAGGTGAACTATCAAGGGGTTCCCATTATAACCCAACCGTGTAAGGAACGCAAAATCTGGGAACATAACACCATATGACGGAAACTAGGGCCGCAAGAGTGGAACAAAACACTAGGCGAGAGGCCGAGCCTTCCACCCTTTACCAAGTATATAGATGCATTAAGATAGCAAGATAATATAATGATATCCCAACAAGTAAATAAATGTTCCAACAAGGAACGGCCTTCAATCTTCACCTGCAACTAGCAACGCTATAAGAGGGGCTGAGCAAAGCGGTAACATAGCCAATCAACGGTTTGCTAGGACAATGGTGGGTTAGAGGTTTGACATGGCAATTTGGGAGGCTTGAAAGCAAGTGGTAGGCATCATAGCAATGGCATAGCAAAAGAGCGAGCAAACTAGCATAGCAAAGATAGTAGTGATTTCGAGGGTATGATCATCTTGCCTGCACAGTTGTCAGAGTTGACTGGATCCTCAAAAGCAAACTCAATGGGCTCCTCGTTAGCGAACTCGTCCCCCGGCTCTACACAAACAAGACATACAAGCAACAAGGACACAATCAACCACGTGCAAACTCAAACAACACAATGCAAAGATGATATGCTATGCGGGATGCAATGCGGGATGCAAAAAGCAAGATATGACAGGAAATGCATGAACCTGGCCTCAACTTGGAAAACCAAGTGTTCCACTGGAAATATGAGACGAAATTGCTTGAAAACGATATAAAGAACGCCGGAATCAGAGTTACGGTTTGGAAATGGCAAGCGATTCAAATATGACACCGGTCTGCGATTTACAGCAAGTAGCCATGTGAATGCAATGAGATGAACATGCTACATCACCCAAACATGACAAGAAAATACATGGCAGGGATGCATACAAGATGCTTAACAAAAGTCTAGCACTGAGCTACAGCCAAATCATCCATTAACAGGTTCAAACAAGCATGGCAAAAATGCATATGACAAACAGATCTCAGACTTTGTGAAATTAACACTTGTCTGGAATTTCAGATCAGGTAGCCCTCTTCGGAGCAACAAAACTACATGCTAAAGGACCTGATCATGGCAAAGTAAAGCATGTCATGGAGCTACTCAAAGAGCTTAACAAAAGTCCCTTAGTGACCTTGAGCCAAAAGGGATCAGAAAATACAATTGCAAACATGTGAACATAGCAAAAACATAATCAGTTTTCAGACTTGGTGAAAACTGGAACATGCTGAAAACAGATATCAAGTAGGCATGTTTACGAGCTCGATGCACTCACTACGGTGCAAGTCATGGCAAGACAAGCATACACCCATCAAGAAGGCACAAAATGCAAGCTAGACATGGCAATTACAATAGCTTAGCATGCACGGATCAACTACAACATGAACGGCAAAATTGCAAACAAGTTGACAATATGCCCAGATTCACAAAGTAGCAAGAGTAGAGCTCGATTGACTCAAGCTAGGTTGCTCCATAATTGCAAACAAAGACATGGATAGATATACCACTACAATATTAACAAAACATCCTTACTGATCATCCTCAAAAGAGGCACGGATCACTAGGAAACAACATGAACATATGGCATCATGAGATAAACAGCTGCAGGACTTTGTAAAATTACTAAGTCCCTGAAAACAGAATTAGCAAGTGCACCACTTTGCAAGCTTGCACAAGTCACCACACACATCACAAAAATAGATGGATTGCACCTCTGGAAAGATGACAAAACCCTAAACAAAACACATGTAGAGCATCAGGGCATATCAAGCACACATTAATCATGACAAAAATGACAAAAAGCTAAATAGAGCAGGAGATCTGACAATAATCTCAAGTAGCCCTCTTCTAACAGCATTTCGGGCATCAAGATGAACTCAAATGAAAATGACGCAATGGAATGAAATTATGTACTCTCTGAGGTGAACATTTTGATATGCTATATGCATGATTCGGAGCTACGGATGCAAAGTTACGGGGCCGAGAACAGGAGCATATGGATCGGAATTTTAGGGACTTAGACAAAAAAAACAACCTCCGGATTAGGGTTTACTGTTCATCGCGAGCCGGATCCAGATCGGGTGGCGCGCCGTGCGATGTTCACCGGGGCAGCTCGCCGGAGTCGATGGCCACGGTGGCCGGAGCTTGACGGGGAGGCGGCGGCGCGGCGGCTGCGGAGGAGAACGGCGGCGAGGTCGATGCGGCGCGGGGCGGCGCGGACCGGGTCGAAGCGGAGCGGAGCGGCGGCTGCCGGCGTCGAGTCGGAGCGGCAGAGCGACGTTGGAGGGCGGCGGCGGCCGGCTCCGAGGCGGCGCGGCCGGGCGGAGAAGGGCGGCGCGGGCGGCGTTCGACGGGAGAGGAGGCGGGGCCCGGGCGCGCGCGGGGAGGGCCGGCCTTGGGCCCGACGGGCTGGCGGGTGTGGCGGCGGCGGGATGGCCACGTGGCGTGCGCCTATTGGCTGGGGCGCGGCGGCGGGATTCGTCCGGCGGTGGCGGACATGTCCGGTGCGCGCGAGGGGATTTTTAGGGTTTCGGGGAGGAAGAAGATCCGAAAACGGAGGGGGGGGGTCTTTAAATAGACGTAGAGGGAGCTAGGAGAGTCCAAATGAGGTGCGGTTTTCGGCCACGCGATCGTGATCGAACGCTCTAGATGATGGAGTAGAGTTAGGTGCTTTTTGGGCCAAATTGGAGGGGTGTTGGGCTGCAACACACACGAGGCCTTTTCGGTCCCTCGGTTAACCATTGGAGTATCAAACGAAGTCCAAATGATACGAAACTTGACAGGCGGTCTACCGGAAGCAAACCAAGGCCGCTTGGCAAGTCTCGGTCCAATATGGAAATGTTTAATCCCCACACATGAAAGAAAGCTAGAAATGGCCACCGGAGGAGAACGAAGCGCCGGAATGCAAAACGGACAACGGGGAAAATGCTCGAATGCATGAGACGAACACATATGCAAATGCAATGCACATGATGACATGATATGAGATGCATGACAACGACAACAACACACAGAGACAAAGACCTGAACCCGAGGAAATAAATATAACTTAATGCCGGAAACGACAAGAGTTGGAGTACAAATAGGGAAAGTTACATCCGGGGTGTTACAACACTCCACCACTAAGAAAGGATCTCGTCCCGAGATCTAGGACTGAAAGAACGCCGGGTACTCAGAATGGAGGTGATCCTCGCGTTCCCAAGTAGCTTCACGGTCGGAATGGTGTGACCACTTGACTTTGAGAAATTTGATTGACTTGTTGCCAGTCTTGCGTTCAGTCTCTTCAAGAATATCAACTGGGTGCTCACGATAAGAGAGATCTTCTTGGAGCTCAATGTCCTCGAAGTTGACGGTGCGGTCAGGAGTCTTGAAGCACTTTCGAAGCTGAGAGACATGGAACACGTCATGAACATTTGCAAAGTTTGAAGGAAGCTCGAGTTGATAGGCGAGGTCGCCTCTCTTGCTGACAATCTTGAAAGGTCCCACGTATCTAGGGGCAAGCTTCCCTTTGATACCGAAGCGACGAGTACCTTTCATAGGAGAGACGCGGAGGTAAACATGATCTCCAATCTCAAAAGCTAAATCACGGTGCTTACTATCATAGTAGCTCTTCTGGCGGGATTGGGCTGCTTTGAGGTTATCACGAATGACTTTGCACATTTCTTCTGCCTCTGTGATTAAGTGATTACCCAAAAGCTGACGTTCACCAGTTTCAGACCAGTTGAGAGGGGTACGGCACTTCCTGCCATACAGAATTTCAAAAGGGGCCTTGCCCGAACTTGCTTGAAAACTGTTGTTGTAGGAGAATTCAGCATAAGGAAGACAATCCTACCACTTCATGCCGAAGGAGATCACACAAGCCCTGAGCATATCTTCAAGAATCTGGTTGACACGCTCGACTTGACTGCTAGTTTGAGGATGGAAAGCTGTGCTGAAGCGGATGTTGGTGCCCATGGCCTTCTGAAAAGAATCCCAAAACTTCGAGGTAAAGATGCTGCCACGGTCTAAAGAGATCACTTGTGGAATACCGTGCAGAGAGACAATATGAGAGGTATAGAGTTCCGCCAATTGAGCTGCAGTGATCGACTCTTTGATAGGCAGAAAATGCGCCACTTTGGTGAGTTTGTCGATGACAACGAATATAGCATCATTGCCACGCTTGGACTTTGGAAACCCAGTCACGAAGTCCATTTCAATGTGGTCAAACTTCCATTCTGGAATGGCAAGAGGTTGGAGGAGACCAGCTGGCCTTTTGTGTTCTGCCTTCACTCTTCTGCAGACATCACATTCATTCACGAATTGAGCGATCTCGCGCTTCATTCGAGTCCACCAATAAGCTTTCTTGAGGTCCTGATACATCTTCGTGCTCCCAGGGTGGATGGAGAGGAGAGAATTGTGAGCCTCGTTCATGATCACTTCACGGAGGTCACCTTTGGGTACCACAATACGATCCTCGAAGAAAAGAGTGTCCTTGTCATCAAGGCGGTAGCACTTGTACTTGGGTTGACTCTTGGCAATCCCAATCTTCACCTTTTTCACCATAGCATCAAGAGTCTAGGCTAGGCAAATCTGGTCTTCTAAGGTAGGAGAGACTTGAAGGTTGGCGAGGAAACCTTGAGGAACAACTTGCAGATTAAGTTTGCGGAAAGCTTCACATAGCTAGGGTTGATAAGGCTTGAGAATCAGACTGTTACAATAAGCTTTCCTGCTCAAAGCGTCAGCAATCACATTGGCCTTGCCTAGAGT
Organism: Triticum aestivum; assembly: GCF_018294505.1. NCBI lineage: Eukaryota > Viridiplantae > Streptophyta > Magnoliopsida > Poales > Poaceae > Triticum > Triticum aestivum. Next base: position 361,555,255 of record NC_057812.1, on the reverse strand, counting down.
ATACTCAATACTCGGATTATACTCTTGAATCATTTCGACCCAACGAGTTTGCCTGAGGTTGAGATTAGGCTGAGTGAAGATGTACTTGAGACTCTTGTGATCAGTGAAAATGTCCACTTTTATTCCCAATAGAAGATGTCTCCAAGTCAAAAGAGCATGCACAACTGCCGCCAACTCGAGATCATGAGTGGGGTAGTTCTTCTCATTAGGCTTCAACTGGCGAGAGGTATAAGCAACAAATTTTTTCTCTTGCTTTAATACTGCGCCAAGACCTTGGAGAGAGGCATCACAAAAGACCTTGTACGGCTTGGATTCATCAGACGGAGTCAGAACTGGAGCAGTGATCAATTTCTCTTTCAAAGCGTTGAAAGCAATGTCACACTCCGGAGACCAAACGTACTTGACGTGCTTCTGGAGAAGATTTGAGAGAGGCTTCGCGATCTTAGAAAAGTTTTCAACGAATCTTCGGCAATAGCTTGCGAGACCGAGGATGCTACGGAGTTGCTTCACATTCTGAGGAGGTTCCCAATTCACAATTGCAGACACCTTCTCAGGATTCACGGCAATGCCCTTGGCAGAGATGATATGACCAAGATAAAGAACCTCATCGAGCCAAAATTCACACTTGGAGAACTTTGCGTAGAACTGATGTTCTCTGAGCTTATCAAGAACCAAACACAAATGCTTGGCATGATCTTCCTTATTCTTCGAGAAAACCAGAATGTCGTCGAGATAGACCAAAATGAAGTCATTGGTGTAGGCATCGAAGATGAAGTTCATCATGCGAGAGAACGTCGGAGGAGCGTTGACGAGGCCAAAAGACATGACAGTGTATTCATATGAACCAAAGCTTGTCCTAAAAGCCGTCTTGGGAATATCTTGCTCACGGATTCGAATCTGATGATAACCCATACGGAGATCAAGCTTGGAGAATACTTGGGCACCTTTGAGTTGTTCGGACAGCTCATTGATGTTGGGAAGTGGGTATTTGTTCTTGATGGTCTTCTTGTTCACCGGGCGGTAATCAACACAAAGTCGGTCCATTCCATCCTTCTTCTTCACAAAAAGAACACCACAACCCCACGGAGAAGAACTAGGCCGGATGAGACCCATTTTCTCTTGAATATCGAGTTGCTTCTTCGGCTCCTTCAACTCTTCAGGTCCGAGCTTGTAAGGACGCTTGCACACAGGTTCCGTGCCGGGCTCAAGATCAATAACGAATTCAACTGGCCGGTGTGGAGGCATTCCTGGAAGCTCTTCTGGAAAGACGTCTTGATATTTGCAAACGACTAGAATTTGAGAGATGGCATCCAATTCACCCCTCTCATTGACAGAAAACAGACGGATAGAATTATCCCGAGCGGCAAAGACAATTACATCCTCAGACGAATGAGTCAATTGAATCTGCCTGGATGCACAATCAAGCTGAGCCTTGTGCTAAGAAAGCCAATCCATCCCAAGAATAAGATCAATATCCGAGTTACCAAGAACCATTGGACAAGCCAGAAACTTGAAATCACCCATCAAGATAGAAATATCCGGAACCATCATACTAGAACTCAGACGCTTAGCCGGAGAGACGACTTGCATAGCTCTGGGTAAAGCCTTAGTACTAAAATTGTTCCCCGATGCAAATGGGAATGACATGAAGGAATGCGATGCACCAGAGTCAAAAAGTACTTTTGCGGGAATATAATTAACAGGAAGGTTACCCATGATCACATCTGATGAATCCTCTGCCTGAGCTGCATTCATCAAGTTAACCTTGGCGTGCTTGGGGTTATGCTTGACCACAGTTGTACTTGCCGATCTGACAGGAGGAGGAGGAGGAGGAAGACGCCTCTGGTTGAAACGCTTGTTGGCATAGTGACCCTTCTGTTGGCACTTGTTGCACGTGACCTCTAAAAGCAGACGGTGATACGGAGAACTCGATCTTGGAGGTTGAGACAAAGTCTTGTTCGGAAAGCCAGGGTTGGGTGGGTGGGAAGAACCACTGCCACCTTTGCTCTTCTGCTGATACGGCTGACGGAATGGAAGAGGAGGAAGCCAAAACTTCTGCTGCTTGGCCACTTGAGTAGAGGAAGAAGGAGTAACATCGCTGGCTCGCTTCTTGGAAGCATCACACCTCAACTGAGTAGCCTCTTGCTTCAGTGCCATGTTGTAGAACTCATCGTATCTCAAGGGCTCAAAGAGAACAAGAGCTAGCTGAATTTCTTCTCTGAGACCACCCCTGAACTGGTATATCATGCTCTTCTCATCAGGGACGTCCTGCTTGGCAAAGCGGGCGAGCTTCTGGAACAACTTGTTGTAGTCATAGACAGACAAAGAGCCTTGCTTCAGGTTGCGGAATTCCTCACGCTTGTTGTCAACCACGCTTTGGGGAATATGATGAGCTCAGAAATCTCGACGGAAATCATCCCAAGTGATAACACGTCCACCTCTGGAGTCCTTGTACTGCTGGAACCATTCTGCAGCTTGATCTTTGAGTTGGAAGGAAGCAAACTTGACAAAGTCCTCAGGCCTGACGTTACTGCACTCGAAATGCTTGCACAGATCCACAAGCCAATCGTCAGCATCGGTTGCCTGAACACAATTGCTGAAAGTATTTGGCCCGTTAGCAAGGAACTGGTTGAGTGTAGTAGAGTGATTTTGATTGCTGCCTTGATTCCCTTGGTTGCCTTGATTGCGCTCTTGGATAATTTGCATGATCAATTGTGTGTTTGCATTGGTTGCGGCCATCACAGCTTGCCATGCCTCTGGAGGAGGTGGAGGTGGTGGTGGATCAGGATTCGGAGTCGTGCGCATTGGAGGAGCCATCCTGAAGAGGTTGACCACCATTAGCACATTGATAGACAATTATTGAATCTGAATCCAACGGAATGAAAATTGCAACATATAGTCTTCACATCCGAACAAAATGAACGAATGCATTCCTCTTGAAATGGTCACATATCCATAAATTGAGAAGCCACGTAGAATTAAGGTAGAGAAAGAAATCAACAAGGTACGGATCAAGAACAAATAATCGGTAAGAAATCCCAATCTCAAACCAATATCCGTGGAAGAAGAACTAGAGATACTAGAATTCCCACCTATGAAACTCCCGAACCTTTCCGGTTATGCAATCAGGTGTTGGGGATACAGGGGAAGCATAATATCTCACCCAAACTAGCAAAACCTACATCCAGCTGTATCCATCCTTCAACACATAACCAAGAAACCTTCGGAAACAATCTACCTCAACCTTCGAAAAGCATCCATTATACAAGTTATGGCGATACTCCCGAACTCCCGCCCCAGTACTGGGTGGTGTCGACATTATCTCACCAACGAACTGCATAAAAGAGATTTTTGATGTCGGCATACTAAACTCAGGTATTCCAGAACTGCAACGATAAAATTATGATGACAACACCTCAGAGCTCAACTCCCCAGGACACTTCCACTAAACCCCTGACAGGAGGCACCAAGACAATGTTCTCATCATAAAACCATCGGAACGATTCCAAGATACCCGCGTGATCCTAAAATTTTAGTGAAATTCGAGAAGAGAAGAGTCAAAACTCTACGTCAGTATGCCTTACCAGAGCGATGAGGAGACTGGGAAGTAAAAAGAATTCCTAAACTCTCCGATATATAATTCCTAGATGACTAGAAACATTTTTCTAGACACCTCCGCCGCTAAAAACGATCAAGCAATGGGGCTCCTAAGGTCGGGGAAGGCTCTGATTACCAACTTGTAACACCCTCGATGCGACTATAGCTCCCACGTGTCGAGGCACGACTTAGAGACATAATCGCATTGAAGGCATATGTCGCAAGTTAGGCAATCTTCACAACGTCCCATGTAATATAAATAATAAAGGGGAGAAAACATAGTTGGCTTACACTCGCCACGTCAATCAAGTACATAAATAACATTACATCATCCAAACACTCATGGACCGACTACGGCGCCAAAATAAAAGAGAACCCAACAAGCGACACGGTCCCAATCACCCTCAACTGGGCACCACTACTGATCATCGGGAAAGGAAATATAGTAACGTTGAGAGTCTTCGTCGAACTCCCACTTGAGCTCATACGCATCTCCTGGAGCGGAATCATTAGGCCCTGCATCTGGTGTAATAGTAATCTGTGAGCCACAGAGACTCAGCAATCTCGCACCCTCGCGACCAAGACTATTTAAGCTTATAGGTAAGGCAAGGTAAATATGTGGAGCTGCAGCAAGCGACTAGCAAGTATGGTGGCTAGCTTATACGCAAAAGAGATCGAGAAGAGGAGGCAAAGCGCAAGCGAGAAACTAGAGAGCAACCTGCGCAAACATTACTCCAACACCGTGTCCACTTCCCGGACTCCGCCGAAAAGAGGCCATCACGGTAACACACTCAGTTGATTCATTTTAATTAAGTTAAGGTTCAAGTTATCTACAACCGGACATTAACAAATTCCCATCTGCCCATAACCGCGGGCACGGCTTTCGAAAGTTCAATCCCTGCAGGGGAGTCCCAACTTAGCCCATGACAAGCTCTCATGGTCAACGAAGGAATAGACCTCCTCCCAAGACGTTTCGATCAGACTCGGTATCTCGGTTCTTCATGACACTTTGACAGGTTAAAACAAGACCAGCAACACCGCCTGAATGTGCCGACAAATCCCGATAGGAGCTGCACATATCTCGTTCTCAAGGCACACTCAGATGAGACTAGCTACGAGTAAAACCAACCCTCAAGTTTCCCCGAGGTGGCCCCGCAGGCAGCTCAGTTCGAACCAACACTCGGAGGAGCACTGGCCCGGGGGGGGGGGGGGTTAAAATAAGATGACCCTTGGGCTCCGGTAACCCAAGGGAAAAAAGAGGCTAGGTGGCGAATGGTAAAACCAAGGTTGGGATTGCTGGAAAAGCTTTAATCAAGGCGAACTATCAAGGGGTTCCCATTATAACCCAACTGTGTAAGGAATGCAAAATCCGGGAACATAACACCGATATGACGGAAACTAGGGCGGCAAGAGTGGAACAAAACACTAGGCGAGAGGCCGAGCCTTTCACCCTTTACCAAGTATATAGATGCATTAAGATAGCAAGATAATATAATGATATCCCAACAAGTAAATAAATGTTCCAACAAGGAACGGCCTTCAATCTTCACCTGCAACTAGCAACGCTATAAGAGGGGCTGAGCAAAGCGGTAACATAGCCAATCAACGGTTTGCTAGGACAATGGTGGGGTTAGAGGTTTGACATGGCAATTTTGGAGGCTTGAAAGCAAGTGGTAGGCATCGTAGAAGTGGCATAGCAAAAGAGCGAGCAAACTAGCATAGCAAAGATAGTAGTGATTTCGAGGGTATGATCATCTTGTCTACACAGTTGTTAGAGTTGACTGGATCCCCAAAAGCAAACTCAATGGGCTCCTCATTAGCGAACTTGTCTCCCGGCTCTACCCAAACAAGACAAACAAGCAACAAGCACACAATCAACCACGTGCAAACTCAAACAACACAATGCAAAGATGATATGCTATGCGGGATGCGATGCGGGATGCAAAAAGCAAGATATGACAGGAAATGCATGAACCAGGCCTCAACTTGGAAAACCAAGTGTGCCACTGGAAAGATGAGACGAAATTGCTTGAAAACGATATAAAGAACGCCGGAATCGAAGTTACAGTTTGGAAATGGCAAGCGATTCAAATATGACACCGGTCTGCGATTTACAACAAGTAGCCATCTGAATGCAATGAGATGAACATGCTACAGCACCCAAACATGACAACAAAATACATGGCAGGGATGCATACAAGATGCTTAACAAAAGTCTAGCACTGAGATACGGCCAAAGCATCCATTAACAGGTTCAAAAAGCATGGCAAAAATTGCATATGACAAACAGATCTCAGACTTTGTGAAATTAACACTTGTCTGGAATTTTAGATCAGGTAGCCCTCTTCGGAGCAACAAAACTACATGCTAAAGGACCTGATCATGGCAAAGTAAAGCATGGCATGGAGCTACTCAAAGAGCTTAACAAAAGTCCCTTAGTGACCTTGAGCCAAAAGGGAACAGAAAATACAATTGCAAACATGTGAACATAGCAAAAACATAATCAGTTTTCAGACTTGGTGAAAACTGGAACATGCTGAAAATAGATATCAAGTAGGCATGTTTACGAGCTCGATGCACTCACTACGGTGCAAGTCATGGCAAGACAAGCATACACCCATCAAGAAGGCACAAAATGCAAGCTAGACATGGCAATTACAATAGCTTAGCATGCACGGATCAACTACAACATCAACGGCAAAATTGCAAACAAGTTGACAATATGCCCAGATTCACAAAGTAGCAAGAGTAGAGCTCGATTGACTCAAGCTAGGTTGCTCCATAATTGCAAACAAAGACATGGATGGATATACCACTACAATATTAACAAAACATCCTTATTGATCATCCTCAAAAGAGGCACGGATCACTAGGAAACAACATGAACATATGGCATCATGAGATAAACAGCTGCAGGACTTTGTAAAATTACTAAGTCCCTGAAAACAGAATTAGCAAGTGCACCACTTTGCAAGCTTGCACAAGTCACCACACACATCACAAAAATAGATGGATTGCACCTATGGAAAGATGACAAAACCCTAAACAAAACACATGTAGAGCATCAGGGCATATCAAGCACACATTAATCATAACAAAAATGACAAAAAGCTAAATAGAGCAGGAGATCTGACAATAATCTCAAGTAGCCCTCTTCTAACAGCATTTCGGGCATCAAGATGAACTCAAATGAAAATGATGCAATGTAATGAAATTATGTACTCTCTGAGGTGAACATTTTGATATGCTATATGCATGATTCGGAGCTACGGATGCAAAGTTACGGGGCCGAGAACACGAGCATATGGATCGGAATTTTAGGGACTTAGACGAAAAAAACAACCTCCGGATTAGGGTTTACTGTTCATCGCGAGCCGGATCCAGATCGGGCGGCGCACCGTTCGAGGTTGACCGGGGCAGCTCGCCGGAGTCGATGGCCGCGGTGGCCGGAGCTTGACGGGGAGGCGGCGGCGCGGCGGCTGCGGAGGAGAACGGCGGCGAGGTCGATGCGGCGTGGGGCTGCGCGGACCGGGTGAAGGCGGAGCGGAGCGGCGGCTGCCGGCGTCGAGTCGGAGCGGCGGAGCGGCGTTGGAGGGCGGCGGCGGCCGGCTTCGAGGTGGCGTGGCCGGGCGGAGAAGGGCGGCGCGGGCGGCGTTCGACGGGACAGGAGGCGGGGCCCGGGCGCGCACGGGGAGGGCCGGCCTTGGGCTCGACGGGCCGGCGGGTGTGGCGGCGGCGGGATTTCCACGTGGCGTGCGCCTATTGGCTGGGGCGCGGCGGCGGGATTCGTCCGGCGGTGGCGGACATGTCCAGTGCGCGCGAGGGGATTTTTAGGGTTTCGGGGAGGAAGAAGATCCGAAAACGGAGGGGGGGTCTTTAGATAGACATGGAGGGAGCTAGGAGGTCCAAATGAGGTGCGGTTTTCGGCCACGTGATCATGATCGAATGCTCTAGATGATGGAGTAGAGTTAGGTGCTTTTTGGGCCAAATTGGAGGGGTGTTGGGCTGCAACACACACGAGGCCTTTCCGGTCCCTCGGTTAACCGTTGGAGTATCAGACGAAGTCCAAATGATACAAAACTTGACAGGCGGTCTACCGGAAGCAAACCAAGGCCACTTGGCAAGTCTCGGTCCAATCCGGAAATGTTTAATCCCCACACACGAAGGAAAGCTAGAAATGGCCACCGGAGGAGAACGAAGCGCCGGAATGCAAAACGGACAACGGGGAAAATGCTCGAATGCATGAGACGAACACATATGCAAGTGCAATGCACATGATGACATGATATGAGATGCATGACAATGACAACAACACACGGAGACAAAGACCCGAACCCGAGGAAATAAATATAACTTAACGCCAGAAACGGCAGGAGTTGGAGTACAAATAGGGAAAGTTACATCCGGGGTGTTACAGCGTCCAAGGAGAAGGTGGCAAACGATCATTGGAACGACGTCGCACTCCAAAGTGTCTTCGTAGGCGCCAATTTTGAAGGAGACCTGTACTCGATGCTCGACTTGGATAGTGCTAGAGTCGCTAAGCCATTGAACTTTGTATGGATGTGGGTGCTTCGTCTTGGGCAATTGGAGCTTGGAGCAAAGTTCTTCACTTGCGAGATTATGACAACTCCCGCCATCGATGATGACCTTGACAGACCTTCCATTGATGCCGGCCTTGGTATGAAAGATATGGCATCGTTGGTCTTCTTCTTGGTGATGTTGGAGAGTCAAGACCTTGGAGACAACAAGGGCGGGACTTGAATCTTCATCGCAAAAGACTTGTTCTTCTTCATCGTTCACTTGCCGGTGCTTGGCGACTTGCTCGAGGGCGTCCATTTCTCCTTCACTCATTGAGTCGTAAGTGTCGTCATCATTCAGGATCATGGTCTGCTTGTTGGTGCACTCATAGGACTTGTGGCCTCGGCCTCTGCATGTGAAGCATTTGAAGGAACTTGTCTTGACGGTCTCATCGGTGGGGGTTGATGATGATGAAGCTCTCGGCTTGAAGTTGCTTGTAGTAGGAGGATGACTTGGAGTTGACAAAGCTTTCTTGGAACTCGACTTGTCGATGTTGCTTGTAGAAGGCTTGGTAGACGGTGTTGGAGTCGTTGAAGCTTGGGTGTTGAAGAAGCCGTATGACTTGGATGAGAACTTGGCATACTTGTATTCGTCTTGCACTTGACGTTCCGCTTTGGTAGCTTGATGCACTAGCTCGATGAGGTTCGAGTATGGTTGGAAGTCGGCGATTTTCTTGATAGGATGGTTGAGTCCATTCAAGAAATGTGCCATTGTTTCTTCATCATCTTCCGTGACATTGGCTCTTATCATGGCAATCTCCATCTCCTTATAGTACTCTTCAACGCTCTTGGTTCCTTGCTTGAGTAGTTGGAGTTTCTTGAAGAGGTCGCGGTTGTAGTAGGTGGGCACCAAGTGCGCTCTCATGACATCCTTAATTTGTGCCCAAGAAGTGATGGGTGGTTCACCTCTTGCCTCTCGGCGCTCGATAACTTGTTCCCACCAAATCAGGACATAGTCTTGGAACTCAAGGGATGCCATCGCGATCTTCTTCTCTTCGTCATAGTTGTGCAAACGGAAATTTTTTGTCAACCTTCAATGCCCATGAAAGGTACTCTTCGGGATCGTTGCTTCCATTGAACTTGGGAATGGTGAATTTTAGCTTGTCGTAGCGTTGCTCTTCATTGTGTTGAGGTCGGGAATGATGATGCCCATGTTGTTGATGATTGTCAAACTCGTTTTGCTCTTGGCGAGGAGGGTTGTCGACCTCATGGTGGTCTTGTCTTGGAGGATTTCCATTGTCTTCATGATCTTGGCGAGCTTGATGTCCTTGAGGATCTTGTGGAGGGGCTTGTCAAGCTTGAGGAGGAACTTGAGGAACTTGACGATGCACACGAGCTTGAAATCTTCATTTGTGAACTTCTTCGCGAAGTGCTTCTTCATGTTCACAAGCTTGTCGGCCTCAGTTGGCTATGGCTCGACTTGAGTCTTGGAGGGCTTGTTACACAATGCTCTTCCTCTTCATGATGGCGTTGTCGTTGTCGCTCTCGTGCTTGTGCAAAAGCCTCTTGGGTTTGGCGTTGTCGGTGCTCTTGAGAGTTGGTGTCGTGTAGAGGATTGAGGCTTGCTTGACGATCGTTGCACGCGGCATGTCGAACAGTGTTCGATGTCGGTGTACTTGAGCCAGAGAGGGTGAAGTCGGAGTGACGACTTGAGCGGCTCCTTCTTGATGAGGACAAAGTGGAAGAAGAGTGGTTGAGCAACAAAGCGCGAATCTCGTCCGTTCTTGCATCATTGTCATGCTTTTGATAATCGAGCTTTTGGTCGAAGTAGTCCCTTGTACGTTGCTCGGAGAGTCGCAAGTCCGCGGCGAGGTTGTTGATGGGTTCACTCATTGCTTGTTGCTCTTGATGCAAAGCACATTGTGCACCAAAGAGGTGACTCTTGGTGACGTAGGAGTTCATGTCATCATCGTTCTCAATGAAGTGTGGGTTGGTAGAAGTACTTGGCCTATCCATCATTCCAAGAGAAAATGTGAGTGGTAGTGTCGGTGGTCTGGGAACGGGGGTCCCCAGACTTGCTTGCCTGTGGCCCATGGCGTGGCTGGGCTGGCAGGTCTGTACGGCCCATCTTCATCAACAAGGCATTCAAGACCCTCATGAAGGGCCAAGCCTCACGAGGCGGACGATGCAAGACCTCCTCAGGAGTGGCCTCGCCAGGCAGGCTCGCGAGGGGTGGAGAGATCAAGGCAGGGAAAACCTCACGAGGTCCTCATGAGGTAAGCCATGACGGTCGAGACCAGGCGGGTGCCAGGCAGGCGCCAGTGCGCAGTGTCGTTGTTTCCTCTTTCGTGCCAGGGGGCAAGCGCATGCGCGGAGTACCGAGGCTTCAAGGAAAGGTTTCCATATTGGTGCAACGAGACCAAGACTAGAAGGACGGCAGCATGGAGGTCACCATGGAGCCCAAGACGGCGTCATCACCAGAACCATTGGCAGGCGAAGACCACCTTTTGTCAGGATAACTTTTACTAGCTGTCCCCTTTCGAATTGGCCGTTGTTTTCTTCCTTCCCGCTCATTATTTGGGAAGAGGACCAGGGCCTATATAAATATAACTAGCCACCACATTGAGAAAGGGACCCGAGAGGATCGACCTCTTCACAAGTGGGGAGCGGATCCAAGATCATCTGACCCACACAAATTCACCAAGCACAAGAACACCTCAACCTCAGGAGGTTGTTCTTCCCCTTGTATTGTTCATCATCAACCCAAGAGGCAATCCACCACCACCACACTGGAGTAGGGGATTACACCACAACGGTGGCCCGAACCAGTATAAACCTCATGTCTTTCTGTGTTGTGAGTTCGTCGAGTTCATTCGCAAGATCTTGGAGAGCTAGGGTGTGGATCGACAGGGAGAAAACCTTCGCGGGCACCCCAGTGTTCGAACCTCAAGGGTTTGCCAGAACCCGTGATCCGACATTTGGCGCGCCAGGTAGGGGTGCGCCGTAGCTTCTCTTTCGTCGATCTGTGCTTCGTCGACACCGCGCTTCGCCCGCATGGAAGGCGTCGTGCCGCCGATTTCGACGGCCAACCTTGACGACGGGGCCAGGGGGCTCTGAGCCCTGGCCCCCGCACTGCGGCGGGTGCAGTGGCCGCCCAAGTTCAAACCGAATATGCCGCCGCGCTATGACGGCGCGACGAACCCGTCAGCTTTCCAGCTGGCGTAGGAGGAGGCCGTCCTCGAAGCCGGGGGCGACGAAGAGGTCATGGCCAACTGGCTTCCCATGGCCATCGCTGGCGAGCCGCGCGCCTAGCTGCTCAACCTTCCCGGATCCACGGTGGCATCCTAGGAGGAGCTCTGCGACCTCTTCACTGCGTGCTACGCGGCACCGGCGCCCCACGTGGTCGCGGCCCGGCTAGGCGGCTCTCAGGCACCTTCAGAGCGCCACATCAAGTCGTTCCTCCGCCAGATCGGCGCCGCTTCCACGCGCTCGGGGGCTCCGCCGGGCTGGGCCGCACCTGAGGCCGACCTCACCTTCAGCTTAGAAGACCACCCCGTCACCACCACCGTCTCGGGCATGCTTCCGATGCTCTGCACGCCCACCATCTGCAATGTGACCATCACCAAGACCCTCATCGACGGCTGCGCTGGCCTCAACTTGCTCTCCATGGAGGCCTTCGGCCTTCTTCACGTGCCGCTCGAGTGACTCAGCCTCAGCAGGTCTTTCTCGGGAGTTGGTGGTGGCGTTGCCCGCTCCCTGAGGCAGATCCGCCTCCCCGTCACCTTTGGCACGCACGACAACTACCGCACTGAGCCGGTCGACTTCGACGTCGCCCGCATCGGCCTCCCGTACAATGCCATCCTCGGGTACCCAACTCTGGCCCAGTTCATGGCAGCGACTCATCTAGCCTACAACCTCATGAAAATGTTAGGAAGAAAGGGTGTCCTCACCATCAAGGGGGACACCAAGGAGGCCGTGACGGCACTCAAACTTGCCTTCAGGACCGTTATGGCGGCGCAGCCCATCGGCACCGGTGCCCTCGAGGCCAAGGAGGCCGCCCTAACCAAGAAGAAGCGGCTGTTCACCCAAGACAAGGCCGAGACAAAGCAGGTGCTGGTCGACGAGGACGGCTCCTCAGGGGCCACCTTCACCATAGGTGCCGGCCTCAACCCCAGCCAAGAGGAAGCATTGGTGAAGTTCTTGCGCGCGAACAAGGACATATTCGCATGGGAGCCCAATCAGCTGCTGGGGGTCCCAAGAGAGGTGATTCAGCACCACTTAAGGGTGTGCCCCAACGTGCGCCCTGTGAAGTAGCAAGCAAGGCGGCAGTCGACGGAGAAGCAAACCTTCATCGTCCAAGAGACCCGCAAGTTGGAGGCGGCGGGTGCTATTCATGAGGTTAGGTACCCCGAATGGCTGGCGAACCCAGTCGTGGTGCCGATGAAAGGCGGGAAGGAGCGAATGTGTGTCGACTTCACCAACCTCAACAAGGCGTGCCCTGAAGATCCGTTCCCTCTCCCGCGCATTGACCAGATCATCGACTCCACCGCTGAGTGCAACCTACTGTGCTTCCTAGATGCGTTCTCACGGTATCACCAAATCAAGATGGCGGTGGAAGATGTAGAGAAGACAGCCTTCCTAACCCCGTGTGGGGTGTACTTCTACACCTGTATGCCCTTCGGACTATGCAATGCGGGTGCGACCTTTCAGCAGCTGATGCACATCACTTTAGGGCGGCAGCTCGGGAGGAACACGGAGGCCTACGTCGACGACATTGTGGTGAAGTCTCGGTAGGAGAGAATGTTGATCCAAGACCTGGAGGAGACCTTCGAAAGCCTGCGCCGGGTGAACTTGCTGCTTAACCCGGAAAAGTGTGTGTTCGGGGTGCCTTCCGGCAAGCTACTGGAATTCCTCGTGTCACACAGAGGGATCGAGGCAAACCCGGAGAAGATCTAGGCCATTGAGAGCATGAGCCCGCCGCAGACCCTCAAGGAAATGCAGAAGCTGGCTGGTCGGGTGACTGCATTGGGGCGCTTCATCTCCAAGCTGGGAGAGCGTGCCTTACCCTTTTTCAAGCTGATGAAGAAGAAAGGCCCGTTCGAGTGGATTCCGAAGGCCGACCGAGCCTTCCAAGACCTCAAGAGATACCTGGCCAGCCCACCGGTGTTGGTGGCGCCACGACCTCTCGCGCCTCTAGTACTTTACCTTGCTGCCACCCCATACTCTGCCAGCGCTGCACTAGTGGCGGTTCGGGAGGAGCACCAGGCCAAGAATGCGCCGCGCCAAGTTACGTCGCCAGCCAAGGTGGCGCAAGATCAGGAAGGCACAGCAAAAGCCATGGCGGCAGCAACAGAAGACCAAGCTCGGCAGGATGACACCGTAGAGATCCCCGCAAGCAATCAGGCACCAGGGGGCCCACCATATCAGGGGGCATCCCGACTTGCACAAGACGCGAGCCTCACCAGCACGCCGGTCCTTGTCGAGCACCAAGTGTACTTCGTCAGCATGGTGCTGTGGGACGCGAGGGTGCGTTATCCCATGCCTCAGAAGCTCCTGCTCGCGCTCCTGGTGGTCTCACGCAAGTTACGACACTACTTCCAGGGCCACCCCATCAAAGTCGTCTCGGCCTACCCGTTGGAGAGGGTGCTCAGGAGCCCCAACTCTGTTGGAAGGGTTGCCGAGTGGAACATCGAGCTGTAGGCATTCCAGTTGGAGTTCAGCACCACCAGGGTCATCAAGGGAGCCGCACTCGCTGACTTCATGGCGAAATGGACGGATGCCCCGGCACTGGAAGCAGGCGAGGACCGGTCCACCTCGCCAGGAAGTGAGGCTCTAGACGGATGGGTCATGTATTTCGATGGTGCCTTCGCGCACCAGGGTGCGGGGGCTGGAGCAGTGCTCATCTCACCCACACAGGACAAGCTCTACTATGTTGTGCAGCTCTGCTTTCAGCAGGGTGAGAAGATCTCCAACAACATAATAGAATACGAAGGCCTCATAGCTGCCCTGAAGGCCGCGGTAGCTCTAGGGGTGAAGCGCCTCACCGTTAGGGGCGACTCACAGCTCCTGGTCAACTTCTCCAACAAAGTGTACGAGCCAAAGGACGAGCACATGGAGGCGTACCTCGCGGAAGTACGTAAGATAGAAAAGCAGTTCCTAGGCATGGAGGTGCAGCATGTGCCCCGTGGCACCAACAAGGAAGACGACGACATCGCCAGGAGGGCATTCAAGCAGCAGCCCCAAGAGCCTGGCGTCTTCGAGGAGCGGCTCTTCAAGCCGTCATCAACACCACCACTTTCGTGCACGGCACGGCCTTGGGAGGAGCTCCCACAATTGCCTGCGACGGGAGCCCCAGCTTGTGGCCCAACCTCAGAGGCTCGCTTGCTCTTGGCGCTCGAGCCTCAAGAGGGATGTTGGACCAAGGAATTCAAGGAATATCTGATGCAAGGGGCGCTACTGGAGAAGGAAGAGGACGCAGAGCACGTAGACCGACAAGTCACGACATACTGCATCCAGGATGGTGAGTTATACAAGAAGCGACCAAATGATGTTCCATTGCGTTGCATTTCCAGGGACCAGGGGAAGGAGTTGTTGATTGACATACACGACGGGGACTGCGGACACCACTCGTCGTTGCGGACTCTCGTCGGCAAGGTGTTCCACAGTGGATTCTACTGGCCCATGGCGCTCAACGACGCAGCTGAGCTAGTGAAGTCCTGTGAAGCTTCTAGTTCCACGCCAAGCAGATCCATCAGCCGGCTCAGGGTCTCCAGACTATACCTCTCACATGGCCGTTTGTGGTCATGGGGCTGGATATCTTGGGCCCATTCCCCCGAGCGCCAGGGGGCTACCGCTACCTCTACGTCGCCATCGACAAGTTCACTAGGTGGAAGCCGTCCGCACCATCCCAGCTGGTTCCGCGGTTAAGTTCATCAAGGGCCTCGTGAGCCGTTTTGGGGTCCCCAACCGCATCATCACCGACAATGGCTCGCAGTTCACCAGTAACCTCTTCAAAACATAATGTTCTAACCTTGGAACGCAGATCTGCTACGCTTCAGTGGAGCACCCCAGGAGCAATGGCCAGACTGAACGCGCCAACACAGAGGTTCTGAGAGGCCTCAAGACCAGGACCATCAAGCAGAAGCTCGAGGCCTGCGGCAGGGGCTGGCACGATGAGCTCCAGTCTGTGTTGTGGTCCATCCGCACCACCCCCACTAGGCCGACGGGCGAGACCCCATTCTTCCTTGTCTACAGAACCGAAACAGTCCTCCCTCATGAGGTCAAGAATCATTCCGCACGGGTCCTGGCGTTTGATGAAGAGCAGTAGGACGCCACGCGGGGGATGGACCTTGTATTGGGGGAGGAACAATGCCGTGAAGCTGCACTCAGGGCGGCAAGGTACCAGCAGGCGCTGCGGCGGTACCACTGCCGCACGTCCGCTCCAGGACGCTTGAGGCAGACAGCCTCGTCCTGAGGTGGGTCCTCTCCAAGGAAGGGTTGCACAAGCTCTCACCCATGTGGGAGGGCCCGTTCAGGGTCGTCCATATCTCTAGGCCTGGCGCCGCGCGCCTAGAGGCACAAGACGGGGTGCCCATCCAGAACGCCTGGAACATCCAGCACCTCCGGAAATTCTACCCATGAAGCAAGAACCAGTGCCTGTGAAGCAAGGCCCAGTGCCTGTGAAGCAAGGCCCAGTGCCTGTGAAGCAGGGCCTAGTGCCTGTGAAGCAGGGCCCAGTGGTTGTGAAGCAAGGCCCGGTGCCTATGAAGAATTGCCGCCCGTGACACTCTCGCGTAATAATGAGTGGGGTTGTACATGCCCCGGAGTCTCCGGAGAGCCCGCCCTTGGGCCTCGGGGGCTCCCTCCCATGCCTAGTGGAAGCACTTAGCTCCGCGCTGGTGAGAAGACGTCGAAGACTAGACTATGTGCCGGACGCGGCTTTTCATTTGCTTTCCATAGTTGGCTCGCCTTCTCTTAATCGAAGTTTGCTTCTGGTGTTCCTTGCTGATTTGGTTTCATCGCCTTTTGTCACCTTTTCCGAATACAGTTCGCTTGTGTTCTCTCTCCCAGATACCTCGCGAGGGGGCTAGGCAGGTGCCTTTGCGAGGGTTTCTTCCTCCTGCGTTGGTCCTTCTCTCTGCCTATGGTTTGCTTTCTCGCGAGGCACCCTTGTTCGAGCCCACAACCGGCACATCTCTCCTAATCCGTGCCCCTCGGGTACCGTGATATGAAGCACTGGGTCAAGGCTCGGCCGAACGATAAGTCTCCTAGCGAGCCTCCTAACGAATTTTTGCAGTTCCTGAGCAACCACTAAGCCAAGACGGGCACGAGGAAACAAGTGCCTCGTGAAGAAGAAGGTGCCCTGATCGCGCCAGGCTAAGTTATCCCCACACAAAATAACGACACAACATGGAAATAACAAGTGTAGCATAATGAGTGAGGAATCACAGTTTGATACACGCCCCTCTGGGCCCATACTGGTTTCATTTGGATGCAGGAAAGAAAAGAGGAACAAAGCAACAGCGGCGTTGCAGCAAACCATGGGGGCAGGCCTCCAGCGACATCCCGAGCTTAGCCGGATCCCTCCTCACGCTTCACGGAGGTGCGGCGAGGGGATGACCCGCTACCACCTTCGAAGCGGGCGCGACGGCGTTGGTCGTAGCCACCGCTACTAGAGCTATCGCCAAGAGAAGAGCCGCCGTAGATGGACGAGGCGCAGCCGGCGAGCTCGTCCTCATCGCGCCCATCGCCGAGACCGAGCACCTCCTCGCTGTCATTCGTCTCGTGGCAGCACCCGGCGCGGCAACCATCTTCCCCAAACACCCTCACGTAGAGGGTCGCATCACCGTTATACCTGAAATGGGGGGTGCACCGCTTTCCCAGGCCGCGTGCGTGGGCGAACTTCTGCCAGTCTTAGGCCAGAGCTATGTTGCCGGCAGGGGAGACTTTGACCGCGACCCAAGAAGCCCTGCTGCAGCAACCATACGCCTGCAGCCAGAGCCCACCTGGACCAGGGGCCGGCAGCTCGTTGACGAAGAAGCGCGAAAGCTGGAGCCTGTTGCCGGCCGGATCCACCGACCAGACAACGAACTCCGGCAGCATCTCTGCCGAGTGGAAGCGTGGCCGGGGAGGCCGTGCAACCATGGCACGTCTCCCCTCCTCGACGGGGCTGCCACGACCGGATCAACCCCCTCCACGCGCAGCGGCGCCACCCCGGGAGCAGGGGCCACGGCGGGAGTCGTGGTGTGCTTGCGGGGACGGCCGCGTCCCCGTTTAGGCGCCGAGGAGCCGGGCCCCTCGTGAGGGGCCTTTCCTTTCTCCACGGCGGAGAACCTATTCGACGGCGCCATTGGAGTCGATGGTGGAGCAGAGGAGGAAGAAGCAGACGGAATGAGAAGAGATGGGCGACGGGGGCTCTGCCCCCTCCCCATTTACAGTAGGAGGAGGCCAACCAGCACCCCCACGATCACAGGTAATGATGGTTTTCCTTGCATACCGCAGGGACTTGTCAAGTTGGGTAGTTGCCGAGGCAGTGTGGGGAAGCGGAGACGCCCATGTCCAATCAACCGCCACACAGGCTTTTGGGGGCCCGTGGCGCTCCGCGCTTGATCCTTTGGCTTCGCGTCGAAGCCAAGCCAGAGCGTGCCTTGGGCCCGGGGGCTATTGTCGGCGTTCTGGGAACGGGGGTCCCCAGACTTTCCTGCCTGCGGCCCACGGCATGGCTGGCCTGGCAGGTCTGTACGGCCCACCTTCATCGACAAGGCATTCAAGACCCTCGCGAGGGGCCAAGCCTCGCGAGGCGGACCATGCAAGACCTCTGCAGGAGCGGCCTCACCAGGCAGGCTCGCGAGGGGCGGAGAGATCAAGGCAGGGAAAACCTCACGAGGTCCTCATGAGGTAAGCCATGACGATCGAGACCAGGCGGGTGCCAGGGAGGCGCCAATGCGCAGTGTCCTTGTTTCCTCTTTGGTGCCAAGGGGGCAAGCGCAAGCGCGGAGTGTCGACGCATCAAGGAAAGGTTTCCATATTGGTGCAACGAGACCAAGACTAGAACGACGGCAGGACGGAGGTCACCATGGAGCCCAAGACGTCGTCATCACCAGAACCATTGGCAGGCGAAGACCACCTTTCGTCAGGATAACTTGTACTAGTTGTCCCCTTTCTGATTGGTCGTTGTTGTCTCCCTCCCGGCTCAATATTTGGGAAGAGAACCAGTCCTATATAAATAGAACTAGCCACCACATTGAGAAAGGGACCCGAGAGGATCAACCTCATCACAAGTGGGGAGCGGATCCAAGATCATCTCACCCACACAAATTCACCAAGCACAAGAACACCTCAACCTCAGGAGGCTGTTCTTCCCCTTGTATTGTTCATCATCAGCCCAAGAGGCAATCCACCACCACCACACTGGAGTAGGGTATTACACCACAGTGGTGGACCGAACCAGTATAAATCTCGTGTCTTTCTGTGTTGTGAGTTCGTCGAGTTCATTCGCAAGATCTTGGAGAGCTAGGGCGTGGATCGATAGGGAGAAAACCTTCGCGCGCACCCCAGTGTTCGAACCTCAAGGGTTTGCTGGAACCTCTGATTTGACAGGTAGAAAGAGAAGAACGTATACCAAATGTACCTTAAATGAAGTTGAAGGTGGATCAATGCTCACTCCAATGTGGACAAGGAAATAGCACAATTGGTACCAATTCTTGTCGGTTTGATGTAGGGTAGGAACCCTAATCGGCCGATCTTTCATGAAAGGAGCAGATCCCGCGATGAACACAAAGAACACGAGGAGGGAAATGAGGGAAAAACACAAGGGGAACACGAGAGAACACTCAAACCAACAAGAATGATTACACAAGTGCTACATCCTCGAAACACGATAGGAGAATCCAAAGTCAACAACGGACAATACAAAGGTAATCGGTCTTCTCCATGAGGAGGTCGAATCCACGAGGGGATCTTCCCTTAGAGGGGTCTTGAATCCAAAGGGATCTACTCCGAAGAGGGGCCGCGGTCTCTCTCGTGGAGTGGACCCGAAGTGGATGAGCAATGCTCTATCTCTAAATATGAGCTAAACCAATGCTAACCCTAGCTAGGATGAATAGGAGGTCTATTTATAGTCTTAGTGGAAATGGGGGGGTGCAGTGAAGGGGTACATGGGCCTCAGCCCGCAACTGGACACAACCAGGTACCGAACGTCCGGTGTCTCATGGGCGGACGGACGTCCAGTGGCTGCCGGTCGTCGGCTCGTTTTTGCTCGGATGTTGGTGTAGCGGATTTCCGGAGGAGGCCGATCGTCCGGTCGCCGGACGTCCGTTGGCACCGGTCGTCCGCTCATTTGGATCGGTTGCAGGGGCACCGGTCATCTGATCCGGGCCGGACGTCCGCTCGCTGGGGTTCGGCTGGAGCTTCAGGCTCCGGACATCCGGTCCCGACCCGTCGTCCAGTGCCTGGGACTTCTTCTCCAGCTCTCCTTCTTCTCCGTCTTCACGTCCATCTTCCTGTTCTGATCCTCCTTGCTCCTTGGATTCTTCATGGCCAAATCCTTGATAACTGAGTATGCACAATGTCTCCATTTGAGGTAGTAGCAATGTCTCATGTGCATCGAAGTGGAAATGTGAGAGGAGAGATGTCCCTCAGTTTTGAGAGCTCTTGCACGTGCTCGTGTCATGCGTCCAAGTGGTGTCATAGGATATGTAGTTGGGTCCATGGGGATGACCTTGGGATGCTCTGCATTATCTCCCCTCCCTTGTGGAAGATCTGTCCTCGGATCAAATTCTTCATCACCATGGTAGGGAGAGAGATCTTTGACGGTGAAGACGTCGCTCACGGAGTATTTGTCGCGTGGAATGTCGATCTTGTATGCGTTGTCATTGTAGCGTGCAAGCACGTTGAAGGGTTCGTCTGCTCGTGTTCGAAGTTTGGACTTGCGTTCTTGGGGAAATCGGTCCTTGCAAAGGTCTAGGCACACGAGATCACCAATGTTGAAGACCATGGGGCGCTTGTTGATGTTGAGCTTGGTCGCAAGTTGTTGTACTTGGTGCTCGATAGTAAGTCTTGTATCTTCATGCACCTTCTTGAGATGATTCACACATGCACTTGCGTCCAAATTGATGTGCTCTTGGAGTGGTAGAGGAAGAATGTCCAATGGTAACAATGGATTGAATCAGTAGACGACCTCGAAAGGGGACTTGCCGGTTGTTGAGTGTCTTGATCGGTTGTTGGTGAACTCGGCGATAGGTAGGCACTCTTCCCACTCCTTGATGTTCTTCTTGATGAGTACGCGAAGTAGAGCAGAGAGTGCGCGGTTGGTCACCTGCTTTGGCCGTCGGTTTGTGGATGATACGCCATGGAGAAGAGTAGCTTGATTTCGAGCTTGGCGCATAGGGTCTTCCGAAAGTAGCTAAGGAATTTGACGTCGTGGTCCAAGACGATAGTCTTTGGCACTCCATGTAGACGCAATATTTCCCTACAAAAGAGATTAGCAACATGTGAAGCATCGTCTATCTTGTTGCAAGGAATAAAATGTGCCATCTTAGAGAAACGGTCCACAACGACAAATATCGAATCCTTTCCATTTCTAGTCCTAGGCAATCCAAGTATGAATCCATGCTAATGTCTTCCCATGGTTGATATGGAATTGGTAGAGGCATATGAAGGCCATGGGATTGAGCTTTGGACTTATCTTTGCGACATGTAGAGCATCGGTTGGTGAAGCGGTTGACGTCGTGAAACATCTTGGGCCAAAAATAGTTCTTGGAGAGCGTGGCGAAAGTCTTGTCGCGACCAAAATGTCCCAGTAAGCCTCCTCCATGAGATTCCTGCAAAAGCAACAAAAGAAGGGAAGACTCGGGGATGCAAAGCTTGTTAGCTCTCATAAGATATCCATCTTTGATGTAATAGCATTCCCAAATGTATGTGACGAACATTTGGCATAAGGAGTAGCAAAAGTAGGGTCATGCTCATACAAGTCTTTTATGTGTTCAAAGCCAATGACATTCAACTCAAGTTGAGTAACAAGCATGCATATGCGGGGAAGGGCATCCGCCACAATGTTTTTCTTACCTTTAATGTACTTGATGACATAAGGAAAAGACTCAATAAATTCACTCCATTTAGCATGACGCTTGTTCAACTTGGTTTGGCCCTTAAGATACTTGAGCGTTTCATGATCGGTATGAATGATAAATATATGAGGGCGAAGATAGTGTTCCCATTCATGAAAAACGCGGACTAAATCATATAGCTCTTTGTCATAGATGGGGTAATTGAGTTGCGCTCCGGCAAGTTTCTCACTAAAGTAAGCTATGGGTGCTTCTCTTGCATTAGCACACCTCCTATGCAATTACCGCTAGCATCGCAATGAATATCAAAGGGTTTGTCATAATTGGGTAATGCAAGCACGGGAGCATGAGTAAGAAAATTCTTAAGCTCATTAAAAGCGGTATCTTTGGATGGTCCCCCAAAAAAAGGCGCATTCTTCTTGCTCAAAGCATGCAAAGGAGAAGCAATGGTGCTAAAATCTTTCACAAAGCAATGATAGAAACCCGCAAGGCCAAGAAAGCTACGCACTTGTTGCAAGTTGGTCGGTTGTGGCCAAGTCTTAATAGCATCGATCTTGGACTCATCAACATGAACACCCTTAAAAGATACAACAAAACCCAAGAAAATGAGCTTGTCAACGCCAAAAAGGCCTTTCTCCATATTAGCATAGAGGTGCTCTTTCCGAAGAGTTTGTAAAACGGTTTGGACATGGGTGACATGTTCTTTGAGAAACTTGCTAAAAACAAGGATATCATCAAAGTATTCCACAAAAAACACATCAATGTAAGGGCGAAAGACATGATTCATAAGACACATAAAAGTACACAGTTCTTCCGATAGACCCATAGGCATGACTAACCACTCATACAACCCAAACTTAGTTTTGAAAGCGGTTTTCCATTCATCACCCTCTTGTATGCGGATTTGATAGTAACCACTCTTAAGATTAATTTTTCAAAAGATAGTGGCACCACTAAGTTCATCAAGCATATCGTCAAGGCGTGGAATGGGATACCTATAACAAACGGTGATAGCATTGATAGGTCTACAATTGGAGCACATGCGAAAGCTATCGTCTTGTTTTGGCACAAGAATGATCGGGACATCACAAGGGCTCAAGCTTTCACGCACATGCCCATGGTCTATGAGATGCTTTACTTTCCTTTGTATTTCTTTGGTTTTTCGGGGTTGATGCGGTAGGGAGATTTGTTCGGAAGCGATGCTCCGGGGATGAGGTTGATGCGGTGCTCAATGCCTCGTAGTGGAGGTAGTCCCGGAGGTAGCTCGTCGGGGAAAACATCATGAAATTCCTGCAAAAGAGAAGACAACACTAGAGCAAGAGTGTGAGAGGTGTTAGCTTGTGGTTCATTGTCCTTGCACAAAATGACATAGTGTAGGACACTAGATGGGTTCTCACACACTCCTCTTATCTCACTTTTGGTGGAAATAGAACTAAGTTCTTCTTTTCGCTCATCGTGGAGGCGCTCGATTTGGGCTTCTGGCGCTCACTCTCTTTTTGGTGGCTCGCTCTCTCACTATTATCTCCACGATGGGTGGCTTGCTTGTCGGCGATCACTTGGCTTGGAGACATGGGACGAAGTACATACTCCTTTCCTTTCATCTTGAAGATGTAGTGATTCGTTCGGCCATTGTGAATGACACCTCTATCAAATTGCCATTGGGCGTCCAAGGAGAAGGTGGCAAACGGTCATTGGAACGATGTCGCACTCCAAAGTGTCTTCATAGGCGCAAATTTTGAAGGAGACTTGTACCCGATGCTCAACTTGGATAGTGCCGGAGTCGCTAAGCCATTGCACTTCGTATGGGTGTGGGTGCTTCATCTTGGGCAACTGGAGCTTGGAGCAAAGTTCTTTACTGCCGATATTATGACAACTCCCTCCATCGATGATGACCTTGACGGATCTTCCATTGATGCCGGCCTTGGTGTGAAATATATGGCATCTTCAGTCTTCTTCTTGGTGATGTTGGAGAGTCAAGACCTTGGAGACAACAAGAGCGGGACTTGAATCTTCATCGCAAAATACTTGTTCCTCTTCATCGTTCATTGGATGGTGCATGGCGACTTTCTCAAGAGCGTCCATTTCTCCTTCACTCGTCGAGTTGTAGGTGCCATCGTCGTTGAGGATCATGGTCCGCTTGTTGGTGCATTCGTAGGATTTGTGGCCTCGGCCTCCGCATGTGAAGAATTTGAAGGAACTCGTCTTGATGGTCTCATCGGTTGGAGTGGATGATGATGAAGCTCTCGGCTTGAAGTTGCTTGTAGTAGGAGGATGACTTGGAGTTGATGAAGCTTTCTTGGAACTCGACTTGTCGACGTTGCTTGTAGAAGGCTTGATAGACGTTATTGGAGTCGTTGAAGCTTGGGTGTTGGACAAATCGTAGGACTTGGATGAGAACTTGGCATACTTGAAATCATCTTGCACTTGACATTCTGCTTTTGTAGCTTGATGCACGAGCTCGATGAGGTTCGAGTATGGTTGGAAGTCGGTGATCTTCTTGATAGGTTGGTTGAGTCCATTCAAGAAACGTGCCATAGTTTGCTCATCATGTTCCGTGATGTTGGCTCTTATCATGGCAATCACCATCTCCTTGTAGTATTATTCAACGCTCTTGGTTCCTTGCTTGAGTAGATGGAGTTTCTTTAAGAGGTCGCGGTTGTAGTAGGTAGGCACAAAGCATGCTCTTATGACATCCTTCATTTGCGCCCAAGTAGTGATGGGTGGTTCACCTCTTGCCTCACGGCGCTCGATAACTTATTCCCACCAAATGAGGACATGGTCTTGGAACTCAAGGGATGCCATTGCGATCTTCTTCTCTTCTTCATAGTTGTGCAAACGGAAGATTTTGTCGACCTTCAACGCCCATGAAAGTTACTCTTCGGGATCATTGCTTCCGTTGAACTTGGGCATGGTGAACTTGAGTTTGTCGTAGCGTTGCTCTTCATTGTGTTGGGGTCGAGGAAGATGATGCCCATGTTGTTGATGATTGTCAAGCTCGTGTCGCTCTTGGTGAGGAGAGCTGTCAACTTCTCTTTTCGTGGGGGATTTCCATTGTCTTCATGCTCTTGATGAAGTTGATGTTGTTGGCGAGCTTGTGGTGGAGCTTGTCGAGCTCGAGGAGGAACTTGAGGAACTTGACAATGCACGCGAGCTTGAAATCTTCATTCGTGAGCTTCTTCACGAAGTGCTTATTCATGTTCACGAGCTTGTCAGCCTCCGTTGGCTATGGCGCGACCTGCATCTTGGAGGGCTTGTTGCGCCTCAAGTGCTTGAGCATCTCGCAATTGTTGCTCTTGACGTTGTGCCTCGTCATCTTGGGCTTCTTGGTGCAGACGCGCTCGCTCTTCCTCTTCATGTTGGCGTTGTCATTGTCTTTCTCGTGATAGCGCAAAAGCCTCTTGGGTTTGATGTTGTCAGTGCTCTTGAGAGTTGGTGTCGCGTAGAGGATTGACGCTTGCATGATGATCATTGCGTGCGGCACGTCGAAGAGTGTTTGATGTTGGTGTACTTGAGCCGGAGAGGGTGAAGTCAGAGTGTCGACTTGAGCGGCTCCTTCTTGATGAAGATGAAGTGGAAGAAGAGCGGTTGAGCAACAAAGCACGAATCTTGTCCATTCTTGCGTCGTTCTCTTGCTTGTGATCGTCGAGCTTGTGGTCGAAGTAGTCCCTTGTACGTTTCTCAGAGAGTCGCAAGTTGGTGGCGAGGTTGTCGATGCGTTCCCTCATTGTTTGTTGTTCTTGATGCAAAGCACGTTGTGCACCAAAGAGGTGGCTCTTGGTGACGTAGGAGTTCATGTCGTTGTCGTGCTTAATGAAGAGTGGATTGGTAGAAGTACTTGGCCTATCCATCATTACAAGATAAAAATGTGAGTGGTAGAAAAGAAGAACGAATACCAAATGTGAGTGGTTGAAAGTGGATCAAAGATCACTCCAATGTGGACAAGGAAATAGCACAGTTGGTACCAATTCTTGCCGGTTTCTCACACCTACACAAGTAAAAGCTTATGCTGGAGCTTGGTTAGGATGGTGGCACAAAATTTGATGCAATTGTAAGTGAGCTTCAATAACGTTGGAAAAGATTCACAAGGTTGCAATGCAACAAGTAGACCAAGCAATGTAATGTACACGGAAACACACATGCAAAGAGATAAGTGGGGTTGGGCAACCAAGGATGAGCCAAAATGTGGATTCCACAAAAATGCTCTTGTTGCACTACACTAGAGAGACGCTAGCACGATTGCACAATAGGCGGATACAAAGACTTGTGCACAACCTACTAAGCAAAAAATGCAACGACTTCTATCCCAAGTATGTTCTATGCAAGGTGTTTCCATGATATGATCCAAGATGATCTAATATGACAATCTTAATGTTGTATGATGCTAAGGTGCTTGCTTAAAAGCTCTTTGCTTATCTTTTCTTTTTTCTTAAAAGCTTGTTTGGCTCTTTGTTGTTTGAGCTCTTTTCTCATGCAATGCTTCACGAACCACGATATGTGTATGCGATGACAACCTTGTGACACAAGAGATGATACCAAGATATGCAACAATGATGTATGTATGCTATGGGAAGTATGATCACTAATGTGCACAAGTCTCGTTGTCGGCAATATTCAATGGCTAGTCTCGATGGGTAAGCAACGCAAATGAGTAAGGTTAAAATGGCTATCAATGTAATGGCAAGAATGATATGTCCAATACCAAGGTGAGGTTATTGTTTCTTGGTTCCTCGTCCGTACGCAAGAACAGATGACGGTGATTGAATGAGTGTGACGAATACCAAGATGTAGTCGAGGTGGTCGTTGTTGATGACGCGTCTGTGGCGAAGATGAGCGGCGGTGATGTTGATGTTGAACCGTACCTAGATAGTTGAAACACAAAAGGATACAGAACCGCAACTCAAATTCTTAAAGCTCGAAGTGGCAACACATGTCGGAGTATGAAATGGGTAAGCAATGGTGGTGGTATGCGGAAGTGGTGATGGTGTACGGGTGGTAGGAGTGTGTATGCGGAAATGTGGGGCGGTGGTGGTGACTAAATTGAAAAAAAATTCAGTTCCGCCAGGGTACTCCGGACGTCCAGTGGTGAGCGGTCCTCTGGTGGCGAGCGAACGTCCAGTGCCTGGGAGAAAATCGGGCACGGGATGAACTGGTGCTGTTCGTGATGGAGAGGTCGAAATCCGTCGAATCCGAGCTATTTCGTGGATGGAAAGGGTGGGGCAGGGGGGAAAAGCTAGATCCACTCAAAACAAGGAAAATCCACGGATCAAATCCAACAAAATTTCAACACACCAACAAATCAAAAAAAATTGGGGCTATTTTTGTGGGGAATTTTCGAATTAGGGACAAAAACAATAAAAACTAGGCTAGCAACACAATGAGGAGGCTTCGAAATCATGATCAACGTGGCTCTTGATACCAAGATGATGTAGGGTAGGAACCCTAATTGACCGATATTTCATGAAAGGAGCGAATCCCGCGATGAACATGAAGAACACGAGGAGGGAAACGAGGTGAAAAACACAAGGGGAACATGAGAGAACACTCAAACCAACAAGAATGATTACACAAGTGATAGATCCTCGAAACTCGATAGGAGATACAAGATCCAAAGTCAACAACGGACGATACAAAGGTAACCGGTCTTCTCCATGAGGAGGTCTTGAATCCACGAGGGGATCTTCCCTTAGAGGGGTCTTGAATCCAAAGGGATCTTCTCCGAAGAGGGGTCACAATCTCTCTCGTGGAGTAGATCCGAAGTGGATGAGCAATGCTCTATCTCTAAATATGAGCTAAACCAATGCTAACCCTAGCTAGGATGAATAGAAGGTATATTTATAGTCTTAGTGCAAATGGGGTATGAAATGAAGGGGTACATGGGTCTCAGCCCGCAACTGGACACAACCAGGTACCGGACGTCCGCTGGGGTCTGGTCGTCCGGTGTCTCGTGGGCGGCCGGACGTCCGGTGGCTGCCGGTCGTCCGCTTGTTCTGGCTCGGATGTTGGTGTAGCAGATTTCTGGAGGAGGTCGGTCATCCAGTCGCCGGACATCCGGTGGCACCGGTAGTCCGCTCTTTGTCTCGGTTGCAGGGGCACCGGTCGTACGACCCGGGCCGGACGTCTGTTCGCTTGGGTTCGGCTGGAGCTTCAGGTTCTAGACATCCGGTCCCGACTGGTCGTCTGGTGGCTGGGACATCTTCTCCAGCTCTCCTTCTTCTCCGTCATCACGTCCATCTTCCTCTTCTGATCCTCCTTGCTCCTTGGCTTCTTCATGGACAACTCCTTGATACCTGAGTATGCACAATGTCTCCGTTTGAGGTAGTAGCCATGTCTCATGTGCATCAAAGTGGAAATGTGAGAGGAGAGATGCCACCTCGGTTTCGAGAGCTCTTGCACGTGCTCGTGTCATGCGTCCAAGTGGTGTCGTAGGATATGTCGTTGGGTCCATGGGGCTGACCTTGGGATGCTCCGCATCATCTCCCCTCCCTTGGGGAAGATCCGTCCTCGGATCAAATTCTTCATCACCATGGTAGGGAGAGAGATCTTTAACATTGAAGATGTCGCTCACGGAGTACTTGTCGCGTGGAATGTCGATCTTGTATGCGTTGTCGTTGTAGCGTGCAAGCACCTTGAAGCGTCCGTCCGCTCGTGGTCGAAGTTTAGACTTGCGTTCTTGGGGAAATCGGACCTTGCGAAGGTGTAGCCACGCGAGATCACCAATGTTGAAGACCATGGGGCGCTTGTTGATGTTGAGCTTGGTCGCCAAGTCGTTGTACTTGGTGCTCGATAGTAAGTCTTGTATCTTCATGCACCTTCTTGAGATGACTCACACGTGCACTTGCGTCCAAATTGATGCGCTCTTGGAGTGGTAGAGGAAGAATGTCAAATGGTGACAATGGGTTGAATCCGTAGACGACCTCGAAGGGGGACTTGCCGGTTGTTGAGTGTCTTGCTCGGTTGTAGGCGAACTCGGCGATAGGTAGGCACTCTTCACATCCATCTTCCTCTTTTGATCCTCCTTGCTCCTTGATTTCTTCATGGCCAACTCCTTGATACCTGAGTATGCACAATGTCTCCGTTTGAGGTAGTAGCCATGTCTGATGCGCATCGAAGTGGAAATGTGAGAGGAGAGATGTCACCTCAGTTTCGAGAGCTCTTGCACGTGCTTGTGTCATGGGTCCAAGTGGTGTCATAGGAGATGTAGTTGGGTCCATGGGGATGACCTTGGGATGCTCCGCATCATGGTTTCTCACACCTACACAAGTAAAAGCTTATGGTGGAGCTTGGTTAGGATGGTGGCACAAAATTTGATGCAATTGTAAGTGAGCTTCAATAATGTTGGAAAAGATTCGCAAGATTGCAATGCAACAAGTAGACCAAGCAATGTAAGGTACACGGAAACACACAAGCAAAAAGATAAGTGGGGTCGTGCAACCAAGGATGAGCCAAAATGTGGAATCCACAAAAATGCTCTTGTTGCACAACACTAGAGAGACGCTAGCACGATTGGACAATAGGTGGAGACAATACTTGTACACAACCTACTAAGCAAAAATGCAAGGACTTCTATCCCAAGTATGCTCTATGCAAGGTGTTTCTATGATATGATCCAAGATGATCTAGTATGACAATCTTAATGTTGTATGATGCTATGGTTCTTTCTTATAAGCTCTTTGCTTATCTTTCCCTTTTGCTTAGAATCTTGTTTGGCTCTTTGTTGTTTGAGCTCTTTTCTCATGCAATGCTTGACGAACCAAGATAGCAATTGTGTATGCGATGACAACTTTGTGACACAAGAGATGATACCAATATATACACCAATGACGTATGTATGCTATGGGAAGTATGAGCACTAATGTGCACAAGTCTCGTTGCCAGCAATACAAAAAGCTAGTCTCGATGGGTAAGCAACGCAAAGGAGTAAAGCTATGATGTCTATCAATGTAAAGACAAGAATGATGTATCACGATACCAAGACGACGTTACCATTCTTGCTTACGGTATGGTGTCAAAATGGTGGCACGAATACCAAGATGTAGTCGATGTGGTCGTTGTTGATGACGCGTCCATGGCGAAGATGAGCGGTGGTGATGTTGATGTCGAACCGTACCTAGATAGCTGAAACACAAAAGGACACGGAACCGCAACTCAAATTCTCAAAGCTTCAAGTGGCAAAACGTGTCGGAGTGCGAGACGGGTAAGCAATGGTGGTGGTATGCAGAAGTGGTGATGGTGTATAGGTGGTGGGATTGCGTATGAGGAAATGTGGGGTGGTGGTGGTGACTAAACTGAAAAAAAAATCAGTTTCATCCGGGATCGTCGGACGACCGGGCTGGGCCGGTCGTCCGGTCATCAGACGTCCGGTGGGGGTCGGACGTCTGGTGCCTAGGAGATTTTTGGGCACGGAGATGAACAGCTCGTGGACGGGGTGGATGAGGTGAAAATTGTATAATCCGAGTGATTTCATGGATGGAAAGGGTGGGGAAAGGGGGGGGCAAAGCTAGATACACTCAAGAGAAAGCAAATCTACGGATCAAATCCAACAAAATTTCAACATGCCAACAAATCACAAAAAAATTGGGGCTATTTTTGTGGGGAATTTTTGAATTAGGGACGAAATCAACAAAAACTAGGCTAGAAACACAATGGGGAGGCTCCCAAATCGTGATCAACGTGGCTCTAGATACCAAGATGATGTAGGGTAGAACCCTAATCACCTGATCTTTCACGAAAGGAGCGGATCCCGCGAAGAACACGAAGAAAACGAGGGGAATCACAAGGGGAAACACAAGGGGAAACACGAGAGAAACACTAAACCAACAAGAAATAGTCACACATATGCTAGATCCTCAAGTACATAAGAGATCACATGATCCACAGACAACTAAGGACGATACAAGGGTAGCCGGTCTTCTCCGTGAGTAGGTCTTGAATCCACAAGGGGATCTTCCCTTAGAGGGGTCTTGAATCCAAAGGGATCTCCTCCAAAGAGGGGTCGTAGTCTCTCTCGTGGAGTAGATCCGATGTGGATGAGCAATGCTCTATCTCTAAATATGAGCTAAACTAATGCTAACCCTAGCTAGAAGGAATCGGAGGTCTATTTATAGTCTTAGTGCAAAAGGGGGCGAAGTGGGGGGTACATGGGCTGCAGCCCAACTCATGGAAGCACACAGGCGTCGGACGTCCGGGAGTCACCGGTCGTCCGGAGGCTCGCGAGGGTCCGGACATCCGGTGCCTGTCGGACGTTCGTAGATTCGGCTAGGGTGGTCTTCGGTCGGACGTCCGGTCGGGGTCGGACGTCCAGGGCGTCGGTCGTCCGTGGGGCGTTGGAAGTCCATAGTTTTGGCTCGGGTGTGGAAGTGTCGGTCGTCTGGAGAGGGCCGGACATCCGGAGCCTGGAGGTTGTCGGACGTCCCGGGCTCGTCGGTCGTCCGGAGCCTGGGGACTCCGAGCAGTTCTTCTTCTTGTCCCATGAACTTGGCGTCCTCACCGTCTTTTCCGTTGAATGTAGTTGGTCCGTGGCCTTCCTCCAAGCACCTGATCACACATAGGGTTTCCACTTGAGGTAGTAGCCAATTCTCATGCATGGAAAGTGGTAGTTCGGAGAGGAGTGAGTTCACCTTATCTTCGATAGCCTTCGCTCAGGCTCTTGTCATTGGTCCAAGTGGTGTCGTAGGGACGTAGGTAGGTCCATGGGGATGACCTTGGGATGCTCTGCATCACTTGTGCACTCTCTTAGCAAATTTGTTGTGATCTTTCTTGACGGCATATTTATACATCATGATCATATTGCCCATCATAAATTGCATGATCACATACTCATATTGAGCATCCATTGCCATATTCATGCTATTGATAAACCGTCTCTCTATGACATCATTTTACCCCATGGTTGCATTGATCACATTCACAATACTTTTGTGTGCACAATGAATGCTTTTGCTCCGATGAATGGTTTACATCTCATTCCATATAATCTTGCTAAGCTTCATGTGTTTTGTCACGAACATTCTTGCCGCACGGACTCATACTTCCTTGTTGAACACTTTGTGTGCGCTAACCATTGTATTTTCGAGTGTCGTTTGTGTTTGCTTTTCTTGAATGTATACCACTCCGGTGACACCTTGGAGTACTTGGATTGCGCAATGTCTTCAACTTCATCCAACTACAAGTTCATCCGCAACAACCTTTCCATGGTGATGAGGATCACGATCCGAGGTCGGATCTTCCCCAAGGGAGGGGCGATGATGCGAAGCATCCTACGATCATCCCCATATACACTCGAGCATACGCCATTGGACCTAAGGTGAACTCGCTCCTTTACGAATCTTCCCTTTCCGCATGTAAGACATGGATGCTACTTCAAGCGCGGACCTTGTGCATACTCAGGTACACCCGAGGAGACCATGGAGAGCCCAAGGACCAAGGCCAAGCGTGCACGGAAGCGAAGGAAGGAGAAGGAAGAAGAGCTAGCTACTACAGTGGTCGGACATCTGGCCCCAGCCCAGACATCCGGTCCAGCCTGGACATCCGTCCCTTGCCCCAGAAATATGGCACCGGCTATCCAGAGAACACCAGAAAGGACCAGCGCAACCAGGACATCCGGACACCACCCCGGACATCCGGCTCCTCCTGAAGTCCCTGACATCCGGCCCCTGCCCCGGAAATCCGGCCCCTCCATCACCTAATGCAACTGGAAGACCCAAGCCAGCCCAGACATCCGGCCTCCCAGCCCAGACATCTGGCCGTCGTGAAGCCCCGGACATCCGGCGCCTGTCTGCGCACAGTGAACGGGCCAAGGGCCCATGTATCCTCCCTCTCGCTTACCCCTTCATGGGCTAACACTATATATAGACCCCTCCACCTCCTACTTAGGGTTACCATTTGTTTAGCTCATTTGAGATAGAGCTTTGCTCATCCATACGGATCTACTCCTTAAGAGAGACCACGGCCCCTCTTCGGAGAAGATCCATCTTGGATTCAAGACCCTGATACGTCCATTTTGCATCATGCTTTTATATCGATATTTATTGCATTATGGGCTGTTATTACACATTATGTAACAATACTTATGCCTATTCTCTCTTATTTTTACAAGGTTTACATAAAGAGGGAGAATGCCGGCAGCTGGGATTCTGGGCTGGAAAAGGAGAAAATATTAGAGACCTATTCTGCATAGCTCCAAAAGTCCTGAAACTTCACGGAAGATGTTTTTAGAATATATAAAAAATACCGAGCGCAAGAAGTTCACCAGGGGGGCCACACCCTGCCCACGAGGGTGGGGGGCGCGCCCTACCCCCCTGGGTGCCCCCCTACCTCATGGGCCCCCTGGTGGCCCTCCGATGTCCATCTTCTGCTATATGAAGTCTTTCGATGAGGAAAAAATCATAAGCCATCTCCTCGGACGAAACTCCGCCGCCACGAGGCGGAACCTTGGCGGAACCAATCTAGGGCTTCGGCAGAGCTGTTCTGCTGGGGAAACTTCCTCTCGGGAGGGGGAAATCATCGCCATCGTCATCACCAACGCTCCTCTCATCGGGAGAGGGCAATCTCCATCAACATCTTCATCAGCACCATCTCCTCGAAAAACCCTAGTTCATCTCTTGTATCCAATTCTTGTCTCCAAGTCCGGGATTGGTGCTAGTAGGTTGCTAGTAGTGTTAATTACTCCTTGTAGTTGATGCTAGTTGGTTTATTTGGTGGAAGATCATATGTTCAGATCCTATATGCATATTAATACCCCTCTGATTATGAACATGAATATGCTTTGTGAGTAGTTACGTTTGTTCCTGGGGACATGGGAGAAGTATTGCTATTAGTAGTCATCTGAATTTGGTATTCCTTCGATATTTTGATGAGATGTATGTTGTCTCTCCTCTAGTGGTGTTATGTGAACATCGACTACATAACACTTCACCATTATTTGGGCCTAGAGGAAGGCATTTGGAAGTAATAAGTAGATGATGGGTTGCTAGAGTGATAGAAGCTTAAACCCTAGTTTATGCGTTGCTTCGTAAGGGGCTGATTTGGATCCAAATGTTTCCTGCTATGGTTAGGTTTACCTTAATACTTTTGTTGTAGTTGCGGATGCTTGCAATAGAGGTTAATCATAAGTGGGATTCTTGTCCAAGTAAGGATAGTACCCAAGCACCGGTCCACCCACATACCAAATTATCAAAGTAGCGAACGCAAATCATATGAACGTGATGAAAACTAGCTTGACGATATTCCCATGTGTCCTCGGAGCGCTTTTCTCTATATAAGAGTTTGTCCATGCTTGTCCTTTGCTACAAAAAGGATTGGGCCACCTTGCTGCACTTTATTTACATTTGTTACTTGTTGCTCGTTACACATTATCCTATCACAAAACTATCTGTTACCACTTATTTCAGTACTTGCAGAGAATACCTTGCTGGAAACCGCTTACTATTTCCTTCTGCTCCTCGTTGGGTTTGACACTCTTAAAAATCGAAAGGACTACGATAGGTCCCCTATACTTGTGGGTCATCAAGACTCTTTTATGGCAGCATTGCCGGGGAGTGAAGCGCCTTTGGTAGGTGGAACTTGGTGAGGAAAAATTTATATAGTGTGCTGAAATTTACTGTCACTTGTTACTATGGAAAGTAATCCTCTGAGGGGCTTGTTCAGGGTATCTTCACCCTGGCCAGTAGAGCAAAGAGTTGCTCCTCAACCTACTGAACCTACTGAAAATGAAAATGTCTTCTTTGAAATTCCTTCGGGTATGATAGAAAAACTACTAGCTAATCCTTTTTTAGGAGATGGAACAAAGCATCCTGATGAGCATCTAATATATGTGGATGAAGTTTGTGGATTATTTAAGCTTGCAGGTGTACCCGGAGATGTTGTTAAGAAGAAGGTCTTCCCTTTATCTTTGAAGGGAGATGCATCGACATGGTATAGGCTATGTGATGATATGGGGTCAGGGAACTACAAACGATTGAAATTGGAATTTCATCAGAAGTTTTAATCTATGCATCTTGTTCATCGTGATTGCAATTATATATATAATTTTTGGCCTCGCTAAGGAGAAAGCATCGCTCAAGATTGGGGGAGGCTTAAATAAATGTTATATTCATGCCCCAATCATGATCTCTCAAGAGAAATGATTATTCAAAAATTTTATGCTTGGCTTTCTGATAGCAATCACACCATGCTTGATACTTCTTGTGCTAGCTCTTTTATGTTGAAGACTATTGAATTCAAATGGGATTGATTGGAAAGAATTAAATGCAACTCTGAAGATTGGGACCTCGACAAAGGTAAGGAGTCAGGTATGACACCTAGGTTTGATTGTGTTAAATCTTTTATGGGTACCGATATTTTCCGTAAGTTTAACACTATATATGGACTTAACTCTGAGATAGTAGCTTCTTTCTGTGAATCTTTTGCTACTTATGTTGATCTCCCCAAGGATAAGTGGTTTAAATATCATCCTCCCATAGAAGTAAAAGTAGCTTCACCTATTAAAGTTGAAGAAAAGACTATCACTTATAATGATGCTATTGTTCCTACTTCTTATGTTGAGAAACCACCTTTCCCTGTTAGGATAAAGCATCATGCTAAAGCTTCAATTGTGGTTCATAAAAGCAATATTAAAACTTATGCACCTTCTGAGCAAATTAAAGTTGAACCTGATATTGCTATTGTTAAAGATCTCTTGGCTGATAATATTGATGGGCATGTTATTTATTTCTGTGATGAAACTGCTAGAATTGCTAAACCTTGTGCTAAAGATAAACCTAGACCTGTGGAAGGCATGTCTGTTATTTCTGTTAAAATAAGAGATCATTGTTATCATGGTTTATGTGATATGGGTGCCAGTGCTAGTGCAATACCTATTAGCCTATATAGAGAAATTATGCATGATATTGCACCTGTTGAGTTAGAAGATATTGATGTCACAATTAAACTTGCCAATAGAGATACTATTTCACCAATGGGAATTGTTAGAGATGTTGAAGTCTTGTGTGGGAAAACTAAATATCCTGCTGATTTTCTTGTTCTTGGTTCCCCACAAGATAGCTTTTGTCCCATTATATTTGGTAGACCCTTCTTAAACACTGTTAATGCTAAGATAGATTGCAAAAGGATGTTGTTACTATTGGTTTAGATGATATGTTTCATGAATTTAATTTCTCTAAATTTAGTAGACAACACCGTGAAGAAGAATTACCTAGTAAGGATGAAATTATTGGTCTTGCTTCTATTTCCGTACCTTCTAGTGATCCTTTAGAACAATATTTGCTCGACCATGAAAATGATATGTTTATGAATGAAAGAAGGGAAATAGATGAAGTATTCTTTAAACAGGAACTTATTCTGAAACACAGTTTGCCTGTTGAAATCCTAGGTGATCCCCCTCCACCCAAGGGTGATCCCGTGTTTGAGCTTAAACCATTGCCTGATACTCTTAAATATGATTATCTTGATGAGAAAAAGATATATCCTATTATTATTAGTGCTAATCTTTTAGAGCATGAGGAATAGAGATTATTGAAAACTCTGAAGAAGCACTATGCTGCTATTGGGTATACTCTTGATGATCTTAAGGGCATTAGTCCCACTCTATGCCAACATAAAATAAATTTGGAAGAAGATGCTAAACCAGTTCGTGATCATCAACGACGGCTGAATCCTAAAATGAAAGAAGTGGTAAGAAATGAAATACTAAAGCTCCTCGAGGCAGGTATAATCTATCCCGTTGCTGATAGTCAGTGGGTAAGTCCTGTCCATTGTGTCCCTAAGAAGGGAGGTATTACTGTCGTTCCTAATGATAAAGATGAATTGATTCCTCAAAGAATTATTACATGTTATAGGATGGTAATTCATTTCCGCAAATTAAATAAGGCCACTAAAAAGGATCATTACCCCTTACCTTTTATCGATCAAATGCTAGAAAGATTATCCAAACATACACATTTTTGCTTTCTAGATGGTTATTCTGGTTTCCCTCAAATACCTATGTCAGCCAAAGATCAATCAAAGACTACTTTTACTTGCCCTTTTGGTACTTTTGCTTATAGACGTATGCCTTTTGGTTTATGTAATGCACCTGCTACCTTTCAAAGATGCATGATGGCTATATTCTCTGACTTTTGTGAAAAGATTTGTGAGGCTTTCATGGATGATTTCTCCGTCTATGGATCTTCTTTTGATGATTGCTTGAGCAACCTTGATCGAGTTTTGCAGAGATGTGAAGAAACTAATCTTGTCTTGAATTGGGAAAAGTGCCACTTTATGGTTAATGAAGGTATTGTCTTGGGGCACAAAGTTTTTGAAAGAGGTATTGAGGTTGATAAAGCCAAGATTGATGCTATTGAAAAGATGCCATGCCCCAAGGACATCAAAGGTATAAGAAGTTTCCTTGGTCACGCCGAATTCTATCGGAGGTTCATTAAGGACTTCTCAGAAAAATTTGGCCTCTGACTAATTTATTACAAAAAGATATACCATTTGTCTTTGATGATGATTGTGTAGAAGCATTTGAAATACTTAAGAAAGCATTGATCTCTGCACCTATTGTTCAGCCACCTGATTGGAATTTACCCTTTGAAATTATGTGTGATGCTAGTGATTGTGATGTAGGTGTTGTTCTAGGGCAAAGAGTTGATAAGAAATTAAACGTTACTCATTATGCTAGTAAAACCCTAGACAATGCTCAAAGAAATTATGCTACTACTGAAAAAGAATTCTTAGCAGTTGTATTTGCTTGTGATAAGTTCAGACCTTATATTGTTGATTCTAAAGTAACTATTCACACTGATCATGCTGCTATTAAATATCTTATGGAAAAGAAAGATGCTAAACCTAGACTTATTAGATGGGTTCTCTTGCTACAAGAATTTGACTTACATATTGTTGATAGAAAGGGAGCTGAGAACCCCGTTGCAGACACCTTGTCTAGGTTAGAAAATGTGCTTGATGACCCACTACCTATTGATGATAGCTTCCGTGATGAGCAATTAAATGTTATAAATGCTTCTCATACTGCTCCATGGTATGTTGATTATGCTAATTACATTGTTGCTAAGTTTATACCACCTAGTTTCACATACTAGCAAAAGAGAAAGTTCTTCTATGATTTGAGGCATTACTTTTGGGATGACCCACATCTTTATAAAGGAGTAGATGGTGTTATTAGACGTTGTGTACCCGAGCATGAACAGGAACATATCCTACGCAAGTGTCACTCCGAAGCTTATGGAGGACAGCATGCTGGAGATAGAACTGCACATAAGGTATTGCAATCTGGTTTTTATTGGCCTACTCTCTTCAAGGATACCCGTAAGTTTGTCTTATCTTGTGATGAATTTCAAAGAATTGGTAATATTAGTAGACGTCAAGAAATGCCTATGAACTATTCACTCGTTATTGAACCATTTGATGTTTGGGGCTTTGACTATATGGGACCTTTTCCTTCCTCCAATGGATATACACATATTTTAGTTGCTGTTGATTACATTACTAAGTGGGTAGAAGCTATTCCAACTAGTAGTGCTGATCATAACACTTCTATTAAAATGCTTAAAGAAGTTATTTTTCCAAGGTTTGGAGTCCCTAGATATTTAATGACTCACGGTGGTTCACATTTTATTCATGTTGCTTTCCGTAAAATGCTTGCTAAGTATGATGTTAATCGTAGAATTGCATCCCCTTATCACCCTGAGTCTAGTGGTCAAGTAGAATTGAGTAATAGAGAGCTCAAATTAATTTTGCAAAAGACTGTTAATAGATCTAGAAAGAATTGGTCCAAGAAACTTGATGATGCATTATGGGCCTATAGAACTGCATATAAAAATCCTATGGGTATGTCTCCGTATAAAATGGTTTATGGAAAAGCATGTCACTTACCTCTCGAACTAGAACACAAGGCTTATTGGGATATTAAAGAGCTCAATTATGATTTTGAACTTGCCAGTGAGAAGATGTTATTTGATATTAGCTCACTCGATGAATGGAGAACCCAAGCCTACGAAAATGCCAAGTTGTTTAAAGAAAAAATGTTAAAAGATGGCATGATAAAAGGATACAAAAGCGTGAGTTTAATGTAGGTGATTATGTATTGCTATACAACTCTCGTTTAAGATTTTTTGCAGGAAAACTTCTCTCTAAATGGGAAGGTCCTTACGTTATCGAGGAGGTCTATTGTTCCGGTGCCATAAAAATCAACAACTTCGAAGGCACAAATCTGAAGGTGGTGAACGGTCAAAGAATCAAACATTATATCTTAGGTAATCCCATAAATGTTGAAACCAATGTTATTGAAACCGCAACCCCGGAGGAATATATAAGGGACACTTTCCGGAACGTTTCAGACTCCGAAAAGGAATAGGTATGTGGTACAGTAAGTAAACCGACTCCAAAACAGTTTTTAAGGCAACATTTCTCCGTTTTGGAATATTCTGAAAAATAGAAAAATAAGAAGCAGTCCGAGAAGGACACGAGGCCTCCACGAGGGTGGAGGGCGCGCCCTACCCTACTGGGCGTGCCCCCTACCTCGTGGGCACCTTGTGCGCTCTCTGGACTCCGTTTTCGTACACGACACGTATTTTGGTCGGTAAAAATTCATTATATAATCTCCCAGGGGTTTTGACTCCCGTATCACGCAAAAATCTCATGTTTTTGTTTCGAGTTGTTTTTCTGACAGATCCAGGTCATCATGTTGTCTTCAAGTGCCCCCAAGGACCATTTCTTCGAGAAGGTCATCAATCCCTACCTCGCGGAGGTGCTGCAACACCCTCAAACCATTGAGATGCATGACGGGTTGTTGCACATCCGCGATGTTGAGGGACCAAGGAAGACCGGAAGCACGGAGGCGAGGCTCGAGGCATTGGAGCAAGAAGTTTTCAAGTGTCAGGAGATGGTGGAGCGTGGACTCGATTCCAATCACATTATGATCACGGAGTTCACCAACAACCACAAGCTGGACGTCAAGGACATTGGGGAGGCCATCGTCAAGCTTCATGAGAAAAACGAGCACCTCCAAGCCCAGACCTATGACCTGCAAAATCAAAACTATGAGTATGAATATAGATTCAAGAGGATGAGTTTGGCTGCAGATTTGAGGTTTCAGGAGACTCGATCATCCTTCTATGATGGTGAGCCTATGCCTTGGAAGAAGGACGACAAGCCTACGCCATCAACAAAACCATCACCTTCTCCACCAACAAAGAAGAATTGAGTATCTGGTATGGGCACTCCCCTTGGCAACTGCCAAGCTTGGGGGAGTGCCCCGGTATCATATCACCATCACTTTTATCTTTACCGTTTTTCTTAGTTCGATCCTTTTGGTAATATCTTGATCTAGTAGAATAAAGTTTATGGCATGATCTAGTTTTGAGTTTTGCTTTATGATCCCTCTATGTAATCGAGTCTGTGAGCTATATATAATAAAGATTAGTGTTGAGTCAAGGGCTTGATTATTTTGCAGTGATCCTAAGTGAATAAAAGAAAAGAGAAAGAAATAAAAAGAAACAAAGAGATCATGTGAATCTTATGGAGAGTAATGAGCTCACATAGAAAAAGTATGATGAATAAAAGTTGTTGAGAGTTGACAAACATAGTTTTGGTCATCGTTGCAATTAATAGGAAGTAATAAAGAAAGAGAGGTCTTCACATATAAATATACTATCTTGGACATCTTTTATGATTGTGAGCACTCATCAAAATATGACATTCTAAAGAGTTAACATTGGACAAGGAAGACAACGTAATGGGTTATGTTTTCTTACATCTGAGATAAATTATATTGTCATGGATCATCCAACATGGCTGAGCTTTCCTCCCCCCTCATGCTAGCCAAATTCATCGCACCAAGTATAGATACTACTTGTGCTTCCAAATACCCTTAAACTAGTTTTGCCATGAGAGTCCACGATACCTACCTTTGGATTGAGTAAGATCCTCCAAGTAAGTTGTCATCGGTGCAAGCAATAAAAATTGCTCTCTAAATATGTATGACTTATTAGTGTGGGAGAAAATAAGCATTATATGATCGTGTGATATGGAAGAAATAAAAGCGACAGACTGCATAATAAAGGTCCATATCACAAGTGGCAATATAAAGTGATGTTCTTTCTCATTAAGATTTTGTGCATCCAACCATAAAAGCGCATGACAACCTCTGATTCCCTCTGCGAAGGGCCTATCTTTTACTTTTATCTCCTACCTTGTATAAGAGTCATGGTGATCTTCACCCTTCCTTTTTACATTTTATCCTTTGGCAAGCACAGTATGTTGGAAAGATCCTGGTATATATGGCTAATTGGATGTGAGTTTTCATGAACTATTATTGTTGACGTTACCCTTGAGGTAAAACGTTGGGAGGCAAAACTATAAGCCCCTATCTTTCTCCATGTCCGATTTAAACACCATACCCATAAGTATTGCGTGAGTGTCAGCAATTGTGAAAGACTATATGATAGTTGAGTATGTGGACTTGCTGAAAAGCTCTTATACATTGACTCTTTCCTATGTTATGATAAATTGCAATTTCTCCAATGATTGAGATTATAGTTTGTTAGTTTTCAGTGAAGTTTAGATTCATACTTGAAATTGTGATTGAATTATTACTCTAGCATAAGAAATCATATGACAAGAATTATATAAGTTGTTGTTCTAAGAATGATCATGATGCCCTCATGTCCGTATTTTATTTTTATCGACACCTCTATCTCTAATCATGTGGACATTTTTTTGATTTCGGCTTTCGCTTGAGGACAAGCGAGGTCTAAGCTTGGGGGAGTTGATACGTCCATTTTGCATCATGCTCTTATATCGATATTTATTGCATTATGGGTTGTTATTACACATTATGTCACAATACTTATGCCTATTCTCTCTTATTTTACAAGGTTTACATAAAGAGGGAGAATGCCGGCAGCTGGGATTCTGGGCTGGAAAAGGAGCAAATATTAGAGACCTATTCTGCATAGCTCCAAAAGTCCTGAAACTTCACAGAAGAAGTTTTCAGAATATATAAAAAATACCGAGCGCAAGAAGTTCACCAGGGGGGCACACCCTGCCCACGAGGGTGGGGGGCGCGCCCTACCCCCTGGGTGCACCCCCTACCTCGTGGGCCCCCTGGTGGCCCTCCGATGTCCATCTTCTGCTATATGAAGTCTTTCGATGAGGAAAAAATCATAAGCCATCTCCTCGGACCAAACTCCGCCGCCACGAGGCGAAACCTTGGCGGAACCAATCTAGGGCTCCGGTAGAGCTGTTCTGCCAGGGAAACTTCCCCCGGGAGGGGGAAATCATCGCCATCGTCATCACCAATGCTCCTCTCATCGGGAGAGGGCAATCTCCATCAACATCTTCATCAGCACCATCTCCTCTCAAAACCCTAGTTCATCTCTTGTATCCAATTCTTGTCTCCAAGTCCGGGATTGGTGCTAGTAGGTTGCTAGTAGTGTTAATTACTCCTTTTAGTTGATGCTAGTTAGTTTATTTGGTGGAAGATCATATGTTCAGATCCTATATGCATATTAATACCCCTCTGATTATGAACATGAATATGCTTTGTGAGTAGTTACGTTTGTTCCTGAGGACATGGGAGAAGTCTTGCTATTATTAGTCATGTGAATTTGGTATTCCTTCGATATTTTGATGAGATGTATGTTGTATCTCCTCTAGTGGTGTTATGTGAACGTCGACTACATAACACTTTACCATTATTTGGGCCTAGAGGAAGGCATTGGGAAGTAATAAGTAGATGATGGGTTGCTAGAGTGACAGAAGCTTAAACCCTAGTTTATCCGTTGCTTCGTAAGGGGCTGATTTGGATCCATATGTTTCATGCTATGGTTAGGTTTACCTTAATACTTTTGTTGTAGTTGCGGATGCTTGCAATAGAGGTTAATCATAAGTGGGATGCTTGTCCAAGTAAGGATAGTACCCAAGCACCGGTCCACCCACCTACCGAATTATCAAAGTACCGAACGCAAATCATATGAACGTGATGAAAACTAGCTTGACGATATTCCCATGTGTCCTCGAGAGCGCTTTTCCCTATACAATAGTTTGTCCAGGCTTGTCCTTTGCTACAAAAAG
The DNA here is from genome assembly GCF_018294505.1 of Triticum aestivum. Classification (NCBI taxonomy): domain Eukaryota; kingdom Viridiplantae; phylum Streptophyta; class Magnoliopsida; order Poales; family Poaceae; genus Triticum; species Triticum aestivum. The sequence continues at coordinate 361,513,008 of NC_057812.1, read as the reverse complement.
GATTGGGCCACCTTGCTGCACTTTATTTACTTTTGTTACTTGTTGCTCGTTACAAATTATCCTATCACAAAACTATCTATTACCACTGATTTCAGTACTTGCAGACCCCTAATGGGAAGACCTCAAGACCTCCTCACGGAGAAGAACCGGTCACCTATGTATCGTCCTTTGTTGGATTCAGATCGTGTATCTCTTTGTGTTTCAAGGATCTAGCATATGTGTGACCTAATCTCGTTGGTTTGAGTGATGCTCCTGTGTTTTCCCTCGTGTTCCTCGTGTTCTTCATTGGGATCCGCTTCTTTTGTGAAACTCGTGTTCTTCGTGTTCTTCGTTGGGATCCGCTTCTTTTGTGAAAGATCGGCCATCTAGGGTTCCACCCTACAACAGTAGTGAACCACAAGACTCCTCGAAGTGGGCTGCATCCATCCTTTTTTTTCTCTTGAAAAGTGACCCATTTTTAATGCTTTTTGAAATGAACTTCTCAACTATTATTTTTTACACAAAATACATCATAACCCAACAAGATACATACGACATATACACAAAAAAACCTCAAACAGCAGCAGACTGCACTGAAATCACGCGACATTCTGCACCAAGACACAGGGCAAACAGGACGGCCATGCCATTGCGCACCCAGGCGCTCTTCAAGTCTGTGGATGCCCGGACTGCAAGGGGGGAGGGACATCATGCTCCTGGCGATCTGGAGGACGGTTTGTGAATCTGAGGCTGGTCATTATTGTGACCAAAACTGCATCAAACTAATCTGCTAGAACTCCACTTCAATGAACTGCAGATAAAACACAAGGCTAAACCTGGAAAAATCAAAAAAAATGCTATGGACTGCGGCAAGAGGACTCTGCACTACATCAACAACACCCAAACCTGCACCAAAAACATTCCGCACTGCAACACTGTGTTAGCCGCACCGCACCTATCCACTATCCAGAGCTGCAGTGGTGGACCACTAGGGTCGTCGGCGACGAGCCAAGCACTATGCAGCAGCTCTTCGCTGGTAACAGTGGCGAGAGAAAAAGGGGGGGTTCAGGGGGCGAAGTAGTGGTCCTCTTGGCCGACAAAGAGCACTACCACGGGTCCTGTGTGAATTAGTGTAGGAGATGGATCCAGGGAGGTGGTGAGGCGTGCCACCAGGGCGGGGCTGCGCGGCCGGATGTGAGAAAGGTAGCGGTGGGGTGGCCGTGGAGGCATGGATCCAGCCGCACACTCATCCTCGCGAGCTTGGGAGCGACGTGCAGGGCTGCCCCCGACTGGTGTCCTCCCACACCATTGCGGTGCGCGGCGGAGGCGCATCCGGTAGGGAGCAGGTGGGGCGGCGGGAGGCCGGCGCGGCCTGGCTTCAGTAGAAGGCATCACGGGGGGGGGGGGGGCCGTGCCAGGGATCCAGTGTCGGGACATCATGGGGGCCCGCCGCCACCTGCATCCGGCGCTGGCTCGTGGTGGCCGAGCCGGGGCGGGTGGTGGCCGAGGCAGGGCGGCTTGTTGTTGTGGCCGGGGCAGGTGGCGCGTGGTTATGATCGGTGGGCGGCACAGGGTGGTGGCCGGTGGCGGGCAGCAGGCGGCGTGGGGTGGTTGGTGGCCGGGGCGGGCGACGCTACGTGTTGGTTGGATCAGGAGGAGGGGGAGCCTCGTTTGACCACGGGGAGCGGTGCGGGGATGGGTTGAGATGGTGGTGGTAGGTGGTAGTAGTAGCGAGGTGGGGGTGGTTTATTTTTTATTGCGTGTGCGGTTCGGTTTGCGTTTGTTGCAGTGCCGAACTATTAGCAGAATAAGGAGATTTTGTTAGCAGAATAAGGTCTTAAGGGTGTTATCATAATAGACCCACCCTATATGTATACAGCCGGTCTATTATTCTAATATTAGCAGAAAAAAATTCTGATAACACTTCCGAACTGCACACTCAACACAAGTGCACGTCATTGTTTGAACCAACTGTGCTGCAGTACTCACGCGAGTGGACTTCCCGTCCCAAAAAAACTGGACACCATGTTTTTTCGGTACCTTTTTTGCTCTGGTTTTTTAACCGTTTATCGGAACGAGACATGTAATATATCGTTGAAAATCTATGGATTAGGCGCTACTTCGAAATGTTTAACACTTTTCGAGATTCCACACAGTTTAAGAGCAGTTTTTGAAATGGTGTGGCCCATGACGAGTGGCAGCGAGCGTTTTTTCGCGATTTCTTCTAAACCGCTCGTCGGAATGAAGCAAATGATACACCATTGGAAAGACATTGTCAAGACGCATCTTTTACATATCAATTATTTTCTCTAATTCGTTACGGTTTATGAGCAGTTTCTAATCTACTAAATCACGGAATTCTGCTTTTCAAATTGTTTGAAATTTTCGCTATTGTTTTCGCTCCAGTTTTCTAACCGTTTTTTGAAATGAGGCGTACGATACGGCGTTGGAAAGCTACGGACGAGGCACAACTTTCATATGTTGAAATATTTTTGAGATTCCTTACGGTTTTTAGTTAATTTTGAAAATCGTGCGGTTGACAACGAGAGGCAGCGGCCGATTTTTGCATATTTTTTACAAACCATTGGTCGAAATGATTCAAATTATATGCCGTTGGTAAGATATCCATGAGGTGCAACTTTTTAATGTAGAACACTCTCTCCAATTCCTTACGATTTAGGAGCAATTTTGATTTTAACGAAATGCGGACACTGTTTTTCAACGACACCAAAATCGTCATATGTAGTGCATCAGACAGAAAACCGCACTTCTTTAGACTAAAAGTTGCACTTCGTCGGACAAACAAGTGCACTGCATGATTTATTTTTTGTGGGACATAAATTTTCCTAAACGAGGTTGAGTGCACCTCATGTCGAGTGTTGGTGAATCGCAATACTATGATAAGTGAACCTCGAGACTACCGTAAACATGTCGTACTGCATCAGACAGAAAACCACACTTCTTTAGACTAAAAACCGCACTTCGTCGGACAAACAAGTGCACTGCCTGATTTCTTTTTTATGGCACGTACATTTTCCTAAACGAGGTGGAGTGCACTTCATGTCGAGTGTTGGTGAACCGCAATACTATGAAAAGTGAACCTCGTGACTATCGTAAACGGGCCGTACTGCATCAAACAGAAAACCGCACATCTTTTAGACTAAAAATTGCATTTCATCGGACAAACAAGTGCACTACATGATTTCTTTTTTGTGGGACGTAAATTTTCCTAAACGAGGTGGAGTGCACTTCATGTCGAGTGTTGGTGAACCGCAATACTATTAAAAATGAACCTCGAGACTACCATAAATGGGAAGTACTGCATTAGACAGAAAACCACACTTATTTAGACTAAAAACCGCACTTCATTGGACACACAAGTGCACTGCATGATTTCTTTTTTGTGGGACGTAAACTTTCCCAAATGAGATGGAGTGCACTTCATGTCAAGTGTTGGTGAACCGCAATACTATGAAAAGTGAACCTCGAGACTACCGTAAATGGGTCGTACTGCATCAGACAGAAAACCGCACTTATTTAGACTAAAAACCACACTTCATTGGACAGACAAGTGCACTGCATGATTTCTTTTTTGCGGGACGTAAATTTTCCCAAACGAGGTGGAGTGCACTTCTTGTCAAGCGTTGGTGAACTACAATACTATGAAAAGTGAACCACAAGACTACCGTAAACGGGCCACGACACTACCGGAAGTGAACTGCTTGAGTTTTTTCCGAACTTAATATTTTTTACAAGCGTAGACCGAACAAGTGGACCGTATGGATTGAGCGAGTGAACCGCACTGCATCAAGAAGTGAACCACATTAATTTTTTGGCCCTTCACACTTCACACTGGGAGACGATGGAACAAAAAGTTTCGGGACTTTCACCCATTTTTTGTACCTCACACACGCACTGCACTGCAAATTTGAACACGCAAAGAAGAATCTGAACCTTCGTGGTCTCCAGCCCGTACTGCTTTTGTCATGTTTTTCCAATAGGCGCGGCTCCCACCGGCCGTCTCCCATGGTGCCACCAACAAGCGCGGCTCCCTCTCGCCTCGCTCTACCAATTCTCCCTTTCCTCTCTAGTCCCCACCTACAAAACCATGCATGTTGTGCGCTACTCCTCTACCAGCCCGTAACATCCACAACAAATCACGCGCACTACCGCTACGTATCTTCTAGTGGCGTGCAAACAAGAGTTGGCTCCGGATTGAAATTAGTGAGATAAAAATACCATGATTTGTCCATCATCTCCTCCTAGAATAGAAAAGACACTACTCTGAGATTTCTGTGAACAAAATTTATATTACTATATTACAATAGCACTACGTTTCCCCATAGCTGATGACATCAGAACAAAGATGGTCTGTTTATTTGACACAAGATTAAGCCTTTAGATTCATAATGCAAACTGCATGCAGATGTTGGGCAAACTAGGGCCGGTTGAGACAACTGCTTCATTCTTTCAGTGATGATGGATGTCCAGAAGAAAGCCTATCCGACCTCGCCTTGTTAGCTCGCTCCACGTAGTCTTGATGAGAGTCATGATTTGCCCCTGCAATTGATGAGATATATTGCAATCAAGTAATATGCTCTCTAATGCCAAAAGGAGTAAATGAAAAAATGTATTAGCTTCCTGGTTGGTTTATATATCTATAATAAATGCTTTGAAGCAGGCAGAATTGATCCAATGGCCAAAGCATCATTGGATGATCAAGTTGGATTGTAACTCGTACTCCTACCGACGACCAAGACGACCTGCGTTTGGGAGCAACTTGCACTGCATACTGAAGAACAACATAGAGAGGAGCAGAGAACAACTTGCACTCGCTCCCAAAGCATCCTGCAGCTGATGCAGGCGATGTGGTCGATGGCCTCCAGTCGTGACCACAAGAGCTAGGAGACGGGATCCCCATTTGATGTTCATCGCCTGGACCTTGCACGCACGCGTCTGAGTGGAGCAACTCCTCCTCAGGCTCAGGTGACGCCCCCATGCAGTTCAGCGACCATAGACGTGCAACTTGGAGGCATGCTTGAAGCGGTCCAGTGGAAACTGAACTTCATTGGGGCAACAACAGAGCTGCACTATGGCGGCGCCATCGCGGGGCGGGGCCGTGTGTCACGACCCAAGCACAAGGACGGGATGAACAACAAGAATACTACCAATATTTGGATACAATTTGGGGATACAAGGGATCAGAGATGAGAAATCAGCAGCATGGGGTGAGATACAGAGCAAGGGGATGGGAAATAGACGCAAGAGGTGAGGAGCTTGAAGACGATTCAATTCTTTCGCTGCCAACTTCTGTGAGGCGTCTCCTTTATAGGCATTGTTCCAGATCCTTGCAGCTAGGCCCAGCCCAAGCTACCGGCCCATTTTCCAGAGAAGGCCCATGAGAGTAAAGGGCATGACCTCTTGGACATGACATTCTCGCCCCCTTAAAATGCGGCTTGTCCTGAAGCCGATGATGTGAACCACCAGGATCCCATGGTACTTGCAGCTCATTGAGAATGCCAATAATGTCGATGAAGCAGACACCACCCTGGTTCCATGGAGGTTGTCGCTCAGGTACTCCTCGTATGAACTTAACAACATGTTGTTGCATAAAGGGGTATGGCCAGTTGACCCAAAACATGTGATGCCAACTACAAGAGATATTAGCGCGGTCACACTTCAACGGCACAGATATCACTGCCAAATCTGATGGGAAACTCTGGTTATGTTCTCTGTCCCGCAGGTCTATATTGCCCAGAATGAGTGGTCTGATGTTGAAGAATAGCTCTGAAGCATGTACGGATACACATGCACTTGACCGCAAAAGCATGCTTACTAGAATGTGTTTACCAAAATCCTGAAATGTTGTGATGTTAGATCCTAAATAGCCCAAGTGAGCTCGGTGACCATACAAACTCTGGGCATGTAAAGTAAGACCTCCATGAACAATAACCAAACGAGGTAGGAGCAGAGTAAATATGACTGCTATTAACCTCCAATGTGTACGTTTGTGCTCCACAGAAACTGCTGGAACGACATGGTTGGAATTAATCTCAACATATTACAATCGTGCAGCAAAAAATATTTTACCCAGGGGTTGGGCTTAACAAGCACACATAAGAGTTGCCGAGTGGAATATAGTGCCCTCACTCGGGATGTTAATACCGGAAGGAATATGATAACCATCCACTCTGTTTACTTTGTTATCAGTTGTATCCCTCCTTGCCATATTTTCCTCCAATAAAGGCCACATTGTACTGAGAACAAACTCTTCGATAATTCCAAGAAGCCATACGCCCAAATCGAAACATCCATTGTCAACTTGCCCAACTTCCATCATGAATATACAGCACCGAGGCAAATGATACGGCGAAGCTTCTCTATGCTCATGTCATTGTATATATCCAACGGATACACCACTAGTGGTAAGAAGAACCCACAATAACCAATGGCCTCTAGGATCAAAAGGCAACTCAAAATACGCAGTGAAAAATTCAGAACTAAGAAGATAACCACCTTGAGTGGAGAACTGAAGTTCCGCCACTGCTAGCTTGAGCCAATTCAATGAGACATAAGTATTAGCTTCGCCACCATAAGATATCCTCCCATCAGGTTGTACGCACCATATCTCAAACCTAAGCACTGCAGTGTGACATAAATAGTACATCTCTTGAGTTGTAAGCCACCAAGACAATATTGTTGTACATTTTTTTGGCAAATAGGTTTGGGATCAAAGGCATGCACAATTAGTTGATCCAACCCCAATGAGCAAGGGACTAGAACATGATTAGGTATCCTGGTATCCCATTGTTCTCCAGACCCCAAATGCAAAGTAGCATCACCAATGGTATGATCTGGCTGTACAAATGGAATAGCAGACCACCAATTCATTAGGTTTGCTATAGTTACAGAAAATATTGCAGGCAATGCATTCTGAAGAAACCACCAAAATAAAATCACATTCTCATGACCACTAATTTTCCATGAAGGCCAAGGCTTCAACTCCACAATTATCCCCACATAGTTATGTATGTGCGGCAGGTCCAACTCTGTAGTCCCCCAAAATGTCTCGTGTGTAGTATCTAACTTCTTCACACATAAAGCTCCAGCCATGCATGGTTGTTTCTCCTTGTACACGTGACAGTCACCCACACCTTGAGTACCATCTTGCTGTATGTTGAAATCTTCAGTACCATCCAGGGTCAATGGCCAAGACCGAAACTGAGTTATATCGCGTGGCAGAAGCACTGTGTTGGTAGTAGAACATGCCACTTCAGATGACAACCTTCCATTTGCACCATATCTCTGCATACCCAGCCCGGAATTGCAGGGCTCAATGAAGTGCAATACAGAATAAGGCCAAGGTCTCAATCCTACATAGCACAACCTCCTAGCTTGTTCACCCGCTACATGAATAGAATTAAGCTTCTTCTCACTGTTAGATGTTTGGAAGAAAGAGACAATCCCCTCCTGTTTTTCACACGTAATTTCCAATAGAATTGCACTGAACAGCCAGCGTAATTTCCTTTCCCTCGGTCCAGCAATAATGCACAAGAAGAACATCTCGTCCCGGTAATACCAATTGTCAGGTAGTCTAACTCCTCAGTTTCTCCTGCAGCAAAGAAATAATTCACACTCTCAAACATGTGAGGTGATCTCACATAGCTGCAGATGTTCCCCATGAGAAGTAGCCATTGCAGTATATTATGGGTCCTATTATTAGCACACATGCTTTCAGAAATCATCCTGGAATCATAAAGTCTTGTCAAAACAGATAAGGTTGTACTTGTACATGACACTGAAATTCTTCGTTCAATTGCAGAGGCCCAAAATGCAACCAGAGACATGACTGGATCAGAAGAACTGGTGAACGGAAGTTGGTTTCCATGATGAATACTTTGAGGTAGATTTCTTGAAGTACGACCATCGGAATATGAATGTGGATATCCATTGCTTTGCACTCTAAATGGCCCAGAAACAAGATCTCCTTGGTATTCCTTATTATGGTCATTATCCTCTAACGTTATCTCTTGCCAAGTCACATGGGGAGCCACTGCTCCAGTTGACACCATGGCGACACTCGGCGGCGGCTCGACATTGTCACCGCAGTCTGTACTGGTGCCCTCGTCAAGGAAAGAGGGCCATGGTGCTGGCCGGAGCACTTTCCCTTGTGTCTTCCAACCCGTTCTCACATCTAGCATAAACTGGTGTGCCATGACCTCATTGACATTAGTAGACACCAAAACTGCAGTGAATGTCGGGGATGCATGCTCTGGTACATGGAGCAACCTCATCACAGGGAATGGCATGGGGTTTTCGTCGTCGCTAACATGGTCCAGATCACCCATCAAGCAGACAGGCATTGGTGCAGCGACATGGACAGTGTCAATGTCTGGGGCCTCATCACGCACGACAGGGGACGGAAGCTCGGGGGAGATGTTGATGGTGGCGTCGCGAGTCGGGCACTCTGTGAAGCACCAGGTTGGTGTAGGAGCAGCCAGCCTACTGGCATCGACACAACAGTCTTGTACTTCATGGTTGCAGCCATCGCCATACTCAGCACCCACTGCCTCATCCTTCATGATTTCTTCCTCCCTTATCCGAGCAAGGCATGATGCTCTGGTGATGCTAGACGGCGATTGCGACTGTACAACTGCCTGAATATCCTTGCGCAAGCCCTTGGTGTACTGGTGGACGAAGCACTTGATGCTTAGGCTCGAGTCGAGATGCAGCACCTAGTGTAGATGCTCCCAGAACAATGTCGTGTACTCAGCCACGGTTCATGTCTGTAATAGCTCGAGCAGCGATCGCATGCGTAGGTGGAACTCACTCTCAGGCATTATGTCGAACAGGTGGTAGGCAGGAAGCGGAGTGGTGATTTTTTGTTGGCACGACCAAATTGTCACGACCCAAGCACAAGGATGGGATGAACAACAAGAATACTACCAATATTTGGATACAATTTGGGGATACAAGGGATCAGAGATGAGAAATCAGTAGCATGGGGTGAGATACAGAGCAAGGGGATGGGAAACAGACGCAAGAGGTGAGGAGCTTGAAGACGATTCAATTCTTTCGCTGCCAACTTCTGTGAGGCGTCTCCTTCTTTATAGGCATTGTTCCAGATCCTTGCAGCTAGGCCCAGCCCAAGCTACCGGCCCATTTTCCAGAGAAGGCCCATGAGAGTAAAGGGCATGACCTCTTGGACATGACACCGTGTCCGTCGAGGTCGGCAATTGCGGGGGCAGCCCAGCCGGATCTGGATGCACTGGTGCAGGGGAGGCGGCTCATCCGCTCGTCGGTGCGGATTCGGCGCCCGACGGATCGGGCCGAGGCGACGCGATGGATGGGGTGGGGCGCACAGTGGGGCAGTGGCCATGGCTGGAGCGGGGCGGGGGCGGGGCCGTCGCTGGGCGGCGCTGCAGCTCAGAGGCGCACGGGGAAGATGCGGGGCGGCGCCGGACGGGAGGAGTAGGAGGTGGGGCGGCTCTGGATGGGAGGAGGACGAGGCGGGGCGGCGCCGGACGGGAGGAGTAGGAGGCGGGGTAGCTGCGGACGGGAGGAGGAGGAGGCGGGGAGATGCCGGGCGGGAGGAGGAGGATGCGGGGCGGCGCGAGACGGGAGGTGTAGGAGGTGGGGCAGCACCGGGCGGGAGGAGGAGGCGGCGGGGAGATGCCGGGCAGGAGGAGGACGAGGCGGGGCGGTTGTAACACCCCGGATGTAACTTTCCCTATTTGTACTCCAACTCTTGCCGTTTCCGGCGTCAAGTTATATTTATTTCCTCGGGTTCGGGTTTTTGTCTCCGTGTGTTGTTGTCGTTGTCATGCATCTCATATCATGTCATCATGTGCATTGCATTTGCATACGTGTTCATCTCATGCATTCGAGCATTTTTCCCGTTGTCCGTTTTGCATTCCGGCGCTTCGTTCTCCTCTGATGGTCATTTCTAGCTTTCTTTCGTGTGTGGGGATTAAACATTTCCGGATTGGACCGAGACTTGCCAAGCGGCCTTGGTTTACTACCGGTAGACCGCCTATCAAGTTTCGTATCATTTGGACTTCGTTTGATACTCCAACGGTTAACCGAGGGACCGAAAAGGCATCGTGTGTGTTGCGGCCCAACACCCCTCCAATTTGGCCCAAAACCCACCAAATTCTGCTCCATCATCTAGAGCATTCAATCACGATCGCGTGGCCGAAAACCGCACCTCATTTGGACTCTCCTAGCTCCTCCTATGCCTATAAATAGGACCCCCTCGAAAAATTCGCGGATCCCCTCTCGAAACCCTATTCCCCTTCGTCTCCACGCACCGGCGGACGAATTTCCGTCCGGCCGGACGTGTCCGCTGCTCCCTGCCGCAGCCACGTGTCACCGCCTCATTCGCCGCCGCCCGGTCCCCAGTTCACCGCGCCGCCAGGGCCCGCGAGGCCCATCGCCGGCCCTCCCCGGCCCGCAGTGGTGCCCGCGCGCCCGCGTCCCTCCTCCGCCGAGCCGCCCGCACCCTGGCCGCCTCCGACGCCGCCGCAGCCTACGCCGGCTGCCCGGAGCTCCTCCACCCCGCCGCGTGCTCGCCCGAGGCCGGCGAGCTTCCTTCGCCGCCCCGCAAGCCGGCGCCGCCCCGGCCCATTCCTCCCTCTAACTCAGGCCGCCGCCGTCCATCGTCGCCGACCAGCCCGCCGGCGAGCTCGGATCCACCTCGGGAGGCGCGCCCCGATCCAGATCCGAGACGGCTACAGTAAACCGTGGAGGTGTTTTTTTTGCTAACTCCTGAAATTGCAGATCCAAGTGCCTCTGTTCGGGGCCCGGTAACTTTGCATTCGTAGCTCCGATTCATGCATATAGCATATCAAAATGTTCGCCTCAGAGAGTACATCATTTCACTCCATTGCATCATTTTTATTTGAGTTCATCTTGATGCCCGAAATGCTATTAGAAGAGGGCTACTTGAGTTAATTGTCAGATCTGCTACTCCATCTTAGACATTTGTCATTTTTGCCATGATTATTGTGTGCATGATATGACCATGAGCTCTACATATGTTTTGTTAAGGGTTTTGTCATCTTTCCAGAGCTGCAACCCATGTATTTTTGTGATATGTGTGGTGCCTGTTGCAAGCTTGCAAAGTGAGGCACCCGGTAACTCTGTTTTCAGGGACGTAGTATTTTCACTAAGTCCTGGGATTGTTTATCTCATGATGCCATATGTTCATGTTGTTTCCTAGTTATCCGTGCCTCTCTTGCGGATGATCAGTAAGAGAGTTTTGTTAATATTGTAGTGCTCTATCCATCCATGTCTTTGTTTGCAATTATGGAGCACCCTAGCTTGAGTCAATCGAGCTCTACTTTTGCTACTTTGTGAATCTGGGCAGATTGTCAACTTGTTTGCAATTTTGCCGGTGATGTTGTAGTTGATCCGTGCATGCTATGCTATTGTTCTTGCCATATCTAGCTTGTATTTTGTGCCTTCTTTATGGGTGTATGCTTGTATTGCCATGACTTGCACCGTAGTGAGTGCATCGAGCTCGTAAACATGCCTACTTGAGTTATATTTCAGCATGTGCCAGTTTTCACTAAGTCTGAAGATTATGTTTTTGCTATATTCACGTGCTTGCAATTGTATTTTCTGATCCCTTTTGGCTCAAGGTCACTAAGGGACTTTTGTTAAGCTCTTTGAATAGCTCCATGCCATGCTTTACTTTGCCATGTTCAGGTCCTATAGCAGGTAGTTTTGTTGCTCCGAAGTGGGCTACCAGATCTGAAATTCCAGACAAGTGTTAATTTCACCAAGTCTGAGATCTGTTTGCCATTTGCATTTTTGCCATGCTTGTTTGAACCTGTTAATGGATGATTTGGCCGTAGCTCAGTGCTAGACTTTTGTTAAGCATATTGTGTGCATCCCTGCCATGTATTTTGTTGTCATGTTTGGGTGCTGTGGCATGTTCATTTCATTGCATTTAGAGGCCTACTTGCTGTAAATCGCAGACCGGTGTCATTTTTGAATCGCTTGCCATTTCCAAACCGTAACTCCGATTCCGGCGTTCTTTATATTGTTTTCAAGCGATTTTATCTCATCTTTCCAGTGGCACACTTGGAATTCCAAGTTGAGGCCAGGTTCATGCATTTCCTGTCATATCTTGCATTTTGCATCCCGCATCGCATCCCGCATAGCATATCATCTTTGCATCGTGTTGTTTGAGTTTGCACGTGGTTGATTGTATCCTTGTTGCTTGTTTGTCTTGTTTGGGTAGAGCCGGGAGACGAGTTCGCTAATGAGGAGCCCATTGATTTTGCTTTCGAGGATCCAGTCAACTCTGACAACTGTGCAGGCAAGATGATCATACCCTCGAAATCACTGCTATCTTTGCTATGCTAGTTTGCTCGCTCTTTTGCTATGCCATTGCTATGATGCCTACCACTTGCTTGCAAGCCTCCCAAATTGCCATGTCAAAGCTCTAACCCACCTTGTCCTACCAAACCGTTGATTGGCTATGTTACCGCTTTGCTTAGCCCCTCTTATAGTGTTGCTAGTTGCAGGTGAAGATTGGAGGCCGTTCCTGGTTGGAACATATATTTTACTTGTTGGGGATATCATTATATTGCTATGTTATCTTAATGCATCTATATACTTGGTAAAGGGTGGAAGGCTCGGCCTCTCGCCTAGTGTTTTGTTCCACTCTTGCCGCCCTAGTTTCCGTCATATCGGTGTTATGTTCCCGGATTTTTGCGTTCCTTACGCGGTTGGGTTATAATGGGAACCCCTTGAAAGTTCGCCTTGATTAAAGCTTTTCCAGCAATGCCCAACCTTGGTCTTACCATTCACCACCTAGCCTTTTCTTTCCCTTGGGTTCTGCAGACTCAAGGGTTATCTTATTTTAACCCCCCGGGCCAGTGCTCCTTTGAGTGTTGGTCCCACCGAGCGATGTCCGGGGCTACCAGGGGCAACTCTGGGCTGGCCTACCCGACGTCTGGCTCATCTGAGTGTGCCCTGAGAAAGAGATATGTGCAGCTCCTATCGGGATTTGTCGGCACATTCGGGCGATGTTGCTGGACTTGTTTTAACCTGTCGAAGTGTCTTGAATTACCGAGATACCGAGTCTGATCGGAACGTCTTGGGAGGAGGTCTATTCCTTCGTTGACCGTGAGAGCTTGTCATGGGCTAAGTTGGGACTCCCCTGCAGGGATTTGAACTTTTGAAAGCCGTGCCCGCGGTTATGGGTAGATGGGAATTTGTTAATGTCTGGTTGTAGATAACTTGAACCTTAACTTAATTAAAATGAATCAACTGAGTGTGTTACCGTGATGGCCTCTTCTCGGCGGAGTCCGGGAAGTGGACACAGTGTTGGAGTAATGTTTGCGCAGGTTGCTCTTTAGTTTCTCACTCGTGCTTTGCCTCCTCTTCTCGCTCTCTTTTGCGAATAAGTTAGCCACCATACTTGCTAGTCGCTTGCTGCAGCTTCACTCATATTTTTGCCTTGCCATACCTATAAGTTTAAATAGTCTTGATCGCGAGGGTGCGAGATTGCTGAGTCCCTGTGGCTCACATATTACTATTACACCAGATGCTGGGCCTGATGATTCCGCTCCAGGAGACGCGTATGAGCTCAAGTGGGAGTTCGACGAAGACTCTCAATGTTACTATGTTTCCTTTCCCGATGATCAGTAGTGGTGCCCAGTTGGGGGTGATTGGGACCGTGTCACATGTTGGGTTCTCTTTTATTTTGGCGCCGTAGTCGGGCCATGAGTGTTTGGATGATGTAATGTTATTTATGTACTTGATTGACGTGGCGAGTGTAAGCCAACTATGTTATCTCCCTTTTATTATCATATTACATGGGATGTTGTGAAGATTGCCTAACTTGTGACATATGCCTTCAATGTGATTATGTCTCTAAGTTGTGCCTCGACACGTGGGACCTATAGTCGCATCGAGGGTGTTACAAGTTGGTATCAGAGCCTTCCCCGACCTTAGGAGCCCCATTGCTTGATCGTTTTTAGCGGCCGAGTCGTGTCTAGAAAAAAATGTTTTGAGTCTTTTAGGAATTATATATCGGAGAGATTAGGAATTCTTTTTACTTCCCAGTCTCCTCATCGCTCTGGTAAGGCATCCTGACGTAGAGTTTTGACTCTTCTCTTCTCAAATTTCACTAAAAAAAATTTAGGATCACGCGGTATCTTGGAATCATTCCGATGGTTTTATGATGAGAACATTGTCTTGGTGCCTCCTGTCAGGGGTTTAGTGGAAGTGTCCCGGGGAGTTGAGCTCTGAGGTGTTGTCATCATAATTTTATCGTTGCAGTTCTAGAATACCTGAGTTTAGTACGCCGACATCGAAAATCTCTTTTATGCAGTTCATTGGTGAGATAACCTCGACGCCACCCAGTACTGGGGCGGGAGTTCGGGAGTATCGCCATCTTGTATAACGGATGATTTTCGAAGGTTGAGGTAGATGGTTTCCGAAGGTTTCTTGGTTATGTGTTGAAGGATGGATATAGCTGGATGTAGGATTTGCTAGTTTGGGTGAGATATTATGCTTCCCCTGTATCCCCAACACCTGATTTCATAACCGGAATGATTCGGGAGTTCCATAGGTGGGAATTCTAGTAGCTCTAGTTTTTCTTCCACGGATATTGGTTTGAGATTGGGATTTCTTACCGATTATTCGTTCTTGATCCGTACCTTGTTGATTTATTTCTCTACCTTAATTCTACGTGGCTTCTCAGTTCATGGATATGTGACCATTTTAAGAGGAATGCATTCGTTCATTTTGTTCGGATGTAAAGACTATATGTTGCAATTTTCATTCCGTTGGATTCAGCTTCAATACTTATCTGTCAATGTGCTAATGGTGGTCAACCTCTTCAGGATGGCTCCTCCAACGCGCACAACTCCGAATCCTGATCCGCCACCACCTCCACCTCCTCCGGAGGCATGGCAAGCTGTGATGGCCGCAACCAGTGCAAACACACAGTTGATCATGCAAATTCTTCAAGAGCGCAATCAAGGCAACCAAGGGAATCAAGGCAGCAATCAGAGTCACTTTGCTACACTCAACCAGTTCCTTGCTAACGGGCCAAAGACTTTCAGCAATTCTGTTGAGGCAACCGATGCTGACGATTGGCTAGTGGATCTGTGCAAGCATTTTGAGTGCAGTAACGTCAGGCCTGAGGACTTTGTTAAGTTCGCTTCCTTCCAACTCAAAGATCAAGCAGCAGAATGGTTCCAACAGTACAAGGATTCCAGAGGTGGACGTGTTATCACTTGGGAGGATTTCCGTCGAGTTTTCCGAGCTCATCATATTCCCCAGAGCGTGGTTGAAAGCAAGCGTGAGGAATTCCGCAATCTGAAGCAAGGCTCTTTGTCTGTCTATGACTACAACAAGTTGTTTCAGAAGCTCGCCCGCTTTGCCAAGCAGGACGTGCATGATGAGAAGAGCATGATATATCAGTTCAGGGGTGGTCTGGGAGAAGATATTCAGCTAGCTCTTGTTCTCTTTGAGCCCTTGAGATACGATGAGTTCTACAACATGGCACTGAAGCAAGAGGCTGCTCAGTTGAGGTGTGATGCTTCCAAGAAGCGAGTCAGAGATGTTATTCCTTCTTCCTCTACTCAAGTGGTCAAGCAGCAGAAGTTTTGGCTTCCTCCTCCTCCGTTCCGTCAGCCGTATCAGCAGAAGAGAAAAGGTGGCAGTGGTTCTTCCCACCCACCCAACCCTGGCTTTCAGAACAAGACTTCGTCTCAAGCTCCAAGATCGAGTGCTCTGTACCACCGTCCGCTTTCAGAGGTCACGTGCAACAAGTGCCAACAGAAGGGTCACTATGCCAACAAGTGTTTCAACCAGAGGCGTCTTCCTCCTCCTCCTGTCAGATCGGCAAGTACAGTTGTGGTCAAGCATAACCCCAAGTCTGCCAAGGTCAACTTGATGAATGCAGCTCAGGCAGAGGACTCGTCAGATGTGATCATGGGTAACCTTCCTGTTAATGATATTCCAGCTAAAGTTCTTTTTGACACGGGTGCATCACATTGTTTCATCTCGAGGCCATTTGTTTCTAAGCATGAGTTGCCTTTGCAAGATTTGCCTAGACAGTTATCTGTTGTTTCTCCGGGTAAATTCATGAATGCAAGCGCTATTGCTCCAGATGTTTCTATCACATTGGGCAATTTCAAGTTTCTCTCTTCTCCGGTGGTTCTTGGTAACTCGGATATTGATCTTATTCTCGGAATGGATTGGCTTTCTAAGCACAAGGCACATCTTGATTGTGCTGCCAGGCAGATTCAATTGACTCATTCGTCTGAGGATGTAATTGTCTTTGCCGCTCGTGATGATACCATTCGTCTGTTTTCTCTCAATGAGAAGGGTGAATTGGATGCCATCTCTCAAATTCCAGTCGTTTGCGAATATCAATACGTCTTTTCAGAAGAGCTCCCAGGAATGCCTCCGCACCAGCCAGTTGAATTCGTTATTGATCTTGAGCCTGGCACGGAACCTGTGTGCAAGCGTCCTTACAAGCTCGGACCTGAAGAGTTGAAGGAGCTGAAGAAGCAACTCGATATTCAAGAGAAAATGGGTCTCATCCGGCCTAGTTCTTCTCCGTGGGGTTGTGGTGTTCTTTTTGTGAAGAAGAAGGATGGAACGGACCGACTTTGTGTTGATTACCGTCCAGTGAACAAGAAGACCATCAAGAACAAATACCCACTTCCCAACATCAATGAGCTATTCGAACACCTCAAAG
Organism: Triticum aestivum; assembly: GCF_018294505.1. Taxonomy (NCBI): domain Eukaryota; kingdom Viridiplantae; phylum Streptophyta; class Magnoliopsida; order Poales; family Poaceae; genus Triticum; species Triticum aestivum. The sequence goes on along the minus strand of NC_057812.1, from coordinate 361,496,300 downwards.
GTGCCCAAGTATTCTCCAAGCTTGATCTCCGTATGGGTTATCACCAGATTCGCATTCGTGAAGAAGATATTCCCAAGACAGCATTCAGAACAAGCTTTGGTTCATATGAATACACTGTCATGTCTTTTGGCCTTGGCAATGCTCCTCCGACGTTCTCTCGCATGATGAATTTCATCTTCAATGCCTACACCAATGACTTTGTTTTGGTCTATCTCGACAACATTCTGGTTTTCTCGAAGAACAAGGAAGATCATGCCAAGCACTTGCGTTTGGTTCTCGATAAGCTCAGAGAACATCAGTTCTACGCCAAGTTCTCCAAGTGTGAGTTTTGGCTCGATGAGGTTCTTTATCTTGGTCATATCATCTCTGCCAAGGGCATTGCCGTGAATCCTGAGAAGGTGTCTGCAATTTTGAATTGGGAACCTCCTCAGAACGTGAAGCAACTCCGTAGCTTCCTCGGTCTCGCAAGCTATTGCCGAAGATTCGTTGAAAACTTTTCTAAGATCGCGAAGCCTCTCTCTAATCTTCTTCAGAAGCACGTCAAGTACGTTTGGTCTTCGGAGTGTGATATTGCTTTCAACACTTTGAAAGAGAAGTTGATCACTGCTCCAGTTCTGACTCCGCCTGATGAATCCAAGCCGTACAAGGTCTTTTGTGATGCCTTCTCCAAGGTCTCGGCGCAGTATTGATGCAAGAGAAAAAAGTTGTTGCTTATACATCTCGCCAGTTGAAGCCTAATGAGAAGAACTACCCCACTCACGATCTCGAGTTGGCGGCAGTTGTGCATGCTCTTTTGACTTGGAGACATCTTCTATTGGGAAGAAAAGTGGACATTTTCACTGATCACAAGAGTCTCAAGTACATCTTCACTCAGCCTAATCTCAACCTCAGGCAAACTCGATGGGTCGAAATGATTCAAGAGTATAATCCGAGTATCGAGTATACTCCAGACAAGGCCAATGTGATTGCTGACGCTTTGAGCAGAAAAGCGTACTGCAACAGTCTGATTCTTAAGCCTTATCAACCCGAGCTTTGTGAAGCTTTCCGCAAACTTAATATGCAAGTTGTTCCTCAAGGTTTCCTCGCCAACCTGCAAGTCTCTCCTACCTTAGAAGACCATATTCGCCAAGCCCAGCTTCTTGATGCTATGCTGAAAAAGGTGAAGATTGGGATTGCCAAGAGTCAGTCCAAGTACAAGTGCTACCGCCTTGATGACAAGGACACTCTCTTCTTCGAGGATCGTATTGTTGTACCCAAAGGTGACCTCCTTAAAGTGATCTTAAACGAGGCTCACAATTCTCTCCTCTCCATCCACCCTAGGAGCACGAAGATGTATCAAGACCTCAAGCAAGCTTATTGGTGGACTCGAATGAAGCACGAGATCGCTCAATTCGTGAATGAATGTGATGTCTGTAGAAGAGTGAAGGCAGAACACCAAAGGCCAGCAGGTCTCCTCCAAGGAGGGAGAAGGAGAGTCATGCATGCAGATTGTTTTCACACATGGAGAGGAGAAGATTTGGAGGCGAACGAGTTTCCTGGTAGGGCAAACGAGAAAAATGAATCAAGAGGGAGGTAGGCGCATGAGGCGGTTGTGGTAAACGAGGCGCAATTTAGTTACTACATCACAGCTAACACTTTACGATTTTTCGAATTCTCTTAAGTAAATACAATAATGAGCTTATAGCCCACTTACATGACACTTTTGTCTATGTGGAGTAGAAAGAAATGGAAAAATGGTGGGACTAGGCTGCATGCAAGAGCCTAGCTATATGTGTACTCCTTGGCAAATGCAATAAACAAGCGGGGTTTCCCGCGCATTTGCACGGCTATAAATAAATTTTATATTTCCAAACATGTATGTCTTGTGAAAACTCCATTTACTTCAAAAGTTTTTTCATTTCATATATTAGATTGCTTATAAAAATCATCAATAATTTTTTGATTGAACACTGGTATGTGTTTGGTCGTGTTAACCATGAATATGCATGTTCACACATGGTCTTTTCTCTTTGCTCAGACTTAATCCCTTGGTGTATTTGCTCACAAATATTTTATCCATCTTGTAAGATATATATATATATATATATATATATATATATAGGGTGGGTCTATTATGATAACACTCTTAAGACCCTTATTCTGCTAACACCTAACCTTATTCTGCTAACACCCCACGTACCGTTGTAGCTACAAACTAACCACCGAACTGCGACTGCTAAAAAAAACCACGCACCTTATCCTGTTCGAGCACCAACTCTCCTCTATAGGTGGCCAAACGGGCCGGGATAGCTGAGCCGGCCCGGTAGCACGGCCGGCACGACACGACACGTGCTAAACGGGCCAGGCCCGGCATGCGGCACGCCAAGGGCCATGCCTGGGCCTGAAGGCCGAGCACGCGGGCCGGCACGGCACAGCCTGATTATCTTTTTTTATTTTTGTTATGTATCCTAATGTGGCCCAACAGGTAAAAATAGGCTAAAAACGTCCAGTGCGCAAAATAGGAGGCAAATTAGCGAGCCTAGCGTGCTGGTGGGCCAGCCCGATTAGAATACAGGCCGTGCTTGGGCTGCAGGCTGCAGCACGCGGGTCGGCACGGCCCGACCCGTATAATAATCGTGCCTCCGCGGACCGGGACGTGCTAGGCACGATTAGGATGGGCCGTGTTGTGTCAGGCCGAGCCGGCCCGTTTGGCCAGCTATACTCCACTCCCTCCCCGTGCCCCTCCACTCCCCACGACCACCACCTCCTACCCCACCGTCGCACAACCTTCACCTCCCACCCCGCCTCCTCCTACCCCCGGCCGGTGCCGCCCCACCTCCTCCTCCTCCTCTCGCCCGGCACCGCTGTAACACCCTCGATGCGACTATAGCTCCCACGTGTCGAGGCACGACTTAGAGACATAATCGCATTGAAGGCATATGTCGCAAGTTAGGCAATCTTCACAACATCCCATGTAATATGATAATAAAAGGGAGATAACATAGTTGGCTTATACTCGCCATGTCAATCAAGTACATAAATAACATTACATCATACAAACACTCATGGCCCGACTACGGCGCCAAAATAAAAGAGAACCCAACATGCGACACGGTCCCAATCACCCCCAACTTGGCACCACTACTGATCATCGGGAAAGGAAACATAGTAACGTTGAGAGTCTTCGTCGAACTCCCACTTGAGCTCATACGCGTCTCCTAGAGCGGAATCATCAGGCCCTGCATCAGGTGTAATAGTAATCTGTGAGCCACAGGGACTCAGCAATCTCGCACCCTCGCGATCAAGACTATTTAAGCTTACAGGTATGGCAAGGCAAAAATATGAGTGAAGCTGCAGCAAGCGACTAGTAAGTATGGTGGCTAACTTATTCGCAAAAGAGAGCGAGAAGAGGAGGCAAAGCACGAGCGAGAAACTAAAGAGCAACCTGCGCAAACATTACTCCAACACCGTGTCCACTTCCCGGACTCCGCCGAGAAGAGGCCATCACGGTAACACACTCAGTTGATTCATTTTAATTAAGTTACGGTTCAAGTTATCTACAATCGGACATTAACAAATTCCCATCTACCCATAACCGCGGGCACGGCTTTCGAAAGTTCAAATCCCTGCAGGGGAGTCCCAACTTAGCCCATGACAATCTCTAATGGTCAACGAAGGAATAGACCTCCTCCCAAGACGTTCCGATCAGACTCGGTATCTCGGTAATTCAAGACACTTCGACAGGTTAAAACAAGTCCAACAACACTGCCCGAATGTGCCGACAAATCCCGATAGGAGCTGCACATATCTCTTTCTCAGGGCACACTCAGATCAGCCAAATGTCGGGTAGGCCAGCCCAGAGTTGCCCCTGGTAGCCCCGGACATCGCTCGGTGGGACCAACACTTAGAGGAGCACTGGCCCGGGGGGGGGGGGTTAAAATAAGATGATCCTTGAGTCTGCAGAACCCAAGGGAAAGAAAAGGCTAGGTGGCGAATGGTAAGACCAAGGTTGGGCATTGCTGGAAAAGCTTTAATCAAGGCGAACTATCAAGGGGTTCCCATTATAACCCAACCGCGTAAGGAACGCAAAAATCCGGGAACATAACACCGATATGACGGAAACTAGGGCGGCAAGAGTGGAACAAAACACTAGGCGAGAGGCCGAGCCTTCCACCCTTTACCAAGTATATAGATGTATTAAGATAACATAGCAATATAATGATATCCCCAACAAGTAAAATATATGTTCCAACCAGGAACGGCCTCCAATCTTCACCTGCAACTAGCAACGCTATAAGAGGGGCTAAGCAAAGCGGTAACATAGCCAATCAACGGTTTGCTAGGACAAGGTGGGTTAGAGGTTTGACATGGCAATTTGGGAGGCTTGCAAGCAAGTGGTAGGCATCGTAGAAATGGAATAGCAAAAGAACGAGCAAACTAGCATAGCAAAGATAGTAGTGATTTTGAGGGTATGATCATCTTGCCTGCACAGTTGTCAGAGTTGACTGGATCCTCAACGGGCTCCTCGTTAGCGAACTCATCTCCTGGCTCTACCCAAACAAGACAAACAAGCAACAAGGATACAATCAACCACGTGCAAACTCAAACAACACGATGCAAAGATGATATGCTATGCGGGATGCGATGCGGGATGCAAAATGCAAGATATGACAGGAAATGCATGAACCTGGCCCCAACTTGGAATTCCAAGTGTGCCACTGAAAAGATGAGATGAAATTGCTTGAAAACGATATAAAGAACGCCAGAATCGGAGTTACGGTTTGGAAATGGCAAGCGATTCAAAAATGACACCGGCCTGCGATTTACAGCAAGTAGGCCTCTAAATGCAATGAAATGAACATGCCACAGCACCCAAACATGACAACAAAATACATGGCAGGGATGCACACAATATGCTTAACAAAAGTCTAGCACTGATCTACGGCCAAATCATCCATTAACAGGTTCAAACAAGCATGGAAAAATGCAAATGGCAAACAGATCTCAGACTTAGTGAAATTAACACTTGTCTGGAATTTCAGATCAGGTAGCCCACTTTGGAGCAACAAAACTACCTGCTACAGGACCTGAACATGGCAAAGTAAAGCATGGCATGGAGCTACTCAAAGAGCTTAACAAAAGTCCCTTAGTGACCTTGAGCCAAAAGGGATCAGAAAATACAATTGCAAGCACGTGAACATAGCAAAAACATAATCAGTTTTCAGACTTAGTGAAAACTGGCACATGCTGAAATATAACTCAAGTAGGCATGTTTACGAGCTCGATGCACTCACTACGGTGCAAGTCATGGCAAGACAAGCATACACCCATAAAGAAGGCACAAAATACAAGCTAGACATGGCAAGAACAATAGCATAGCATGCACGGATCAACTACAACATCATCGGCAAAATTGCAAACAAGTTGACAATCTGCCCAGATTCACAAAGTAGCAAAAGTAGAGCTCGATTGACTCAAGCTAGGGTGATCCATAATTGAAAACAAAGACATGGATGGATAGAGCACTACAATATTAACAAAACTCTCTTACAGATCATCCTCAAGAGAGGCACGGATCACTAGGAAACAACATGAACATATGGCATCATGAGATAAACAATCCCAGGACTCAGTGAAAATACTACGTCCCTGAAAACAGAGTTACCGGGTGCCTCACTTTGCAAGCTTGCAACAGGCACCACACACATCACAAAAATACATGGGTTGCACCTCTGGAAAGATGACAAAACCCTTAACAAAACATATGTAGAGCTCATGGTCATATCATGCACACAATAATCATGGCAAAAATGACAAATGTCTAAGATGGAGTAGCGGATCTGACAATTAACTCAAGTAGCCCTCTTCTAACAGCATTTAGGGCATCAAGATGAACTCAAATGAAAATGATGCAATGGAATGAAATGATGTAATCTCTGAGGCGAACATTTTCATATGCTATATGCATGAATCGGAGCTACGGATGCAAAGTTACGGGGCTCCGAACAGAGGCACTTGGATCTGCAATTTCGGGAGTTACCAAAAAAAAACACCTCCTAGGGTTTACTGTAGCCGTCTCGGATCTGGATCGGGGGCGCCTCCCGAGGTGGATCCGAGCTCGCCGGCAGGCTGGTCGGCGACGATGGACGGCGGCGGCCGGAGTTAGAGGGAGGAAGGGGCCGGGGCGGCGCCGGCTTGCGGGGCGGCGAAGGAAGCTCGCCGGCCTCGGGCGAGCATGCGGCGGGGCGGAGGAGCTCCGGGCAGCCGGCGTAGGCTACGGCGGTGGCGGACGGATCGCGACGGCGGCGGGGCGTCGGAGGCGGCCAGGGCGCGGGCGGCTCGGCGGAGGAGGGACGCGGGCGCGCGGGCACCGCTGCGGGCCGGGGAGGGCCGACGATGGGCCTCGCGGGCCCTGGCGGCGCGGTGAACTGGGGACCGGGCGGCGGCGAATGAGGCGGTGACACGTGGCTGCGGCAGGGAGCAGCGGACACGTCTGGCCGGACGGAAATTCGTCCGTCGGCGCGTGGAGACGAAGGGGAATAGGGTTTCGAGAGGGGATCCGCGAATTTTTCGAGGGGGTCCTATTTATAGGCATAGGAGGAGCTAGGAGAGTCCAAATGAGGTGCGGTTTTCGGCCATGCGATCGTGATCGAACACTCTAGATGATGGAGCAGAGTTTGGTGGGTTTTGGGCCAAATTGGAGGGTTGTTGGGCTGCAACACACACGAGGCCTTTTCGGTCCCTCGGTTAACCGTTGGAGTATCAAACGAAGTCCAAATGATACGAAACTTGACAGGCGGTCTACCGGTAGTAAACCAAGGCCGCTTGGCAAGTCTCGGTCGAATCCGGAAATGTTTAATACCCACACACGAAAGAAAGCTAGAAATGACCATCGGAGGAGAACGAAGCACCGGAATGCAAAACGGGCAACGGGAAAAATGCTCGAATGCATGAGATGAACACGTATGCAAATGCAATGCACATGATGACATGATATGAGATGCATGACAACGACAACAACACACGGAGACAAAAACCCGAACCCGAGGAAATAAATATAACTTAACGCCAGAAATGGCAAGAGTTGGAGTACAAATAGGGAAAGTTACATCCGGGGTGTTACAACACTCCACCACTACGAAAGGATCTCGTCCCGAGATCTAGGACTGGAAGAACGCTGGGTACTCAGAACGGAGGTGATCCTCGCGTTCCCACGTAGCTTCACGGTCAGAATGGTGTGACCACTTGACTTTGAGAAATTTGATTGACTTGTTGCGAGTCTTGCGTTCGGTCTCTTCGAGAATAGCAACTGGGTGCTCACGATAAGAGAGATCTTCTTGGAGCTCAATGTCCTCGAAGTTGACGGTGCGGTCAGGAGTCTTGAAGCACTTTTGAAGCTGAGAGACATGGAACACGTCATGAACATTTGCAAAGTTTGAAGGAAGCTCGAGTTGATAGGCGAGATCGCCTCTCTTGGTGACAATCTTGAAAGGTCCCACGTATCTAGGGGCAAGCTTCCCTTTGATACCGAAGCGACAAGTACCTTTCATAGGAGAGACGCGGAGGTAAACATGATCTCTGATCTGGAAAGCCAAATCGCGGTGCTTACTATCATGATAGCTCTTCTGATGGGATTGGGCTGCTTTGAGGTTATCACGAATGACTTTGCACATTTCCTCTGGCTCTGTGATTAAGTCATTACCCAAAAGCTGACGTTCACCGGTTTCAGACCAGTTGAGAGGGGTACGGCACTTCCTGCCATACAGAATTTCAAATGGGGCCTTGCCCGAACTTGCTTGAAAACTGTTGTTGTAGGAGAATTCAGCATAAGGAAGACAATCCTCCCACTTCATGCCGAAGGAGATCACACAAGCCCTGAGCATATCTTCAAGAATCTGGTTGACACGCTCGACTTGACCGCTAGTTTGAGGATGGAAAGCTGTGCTGAAGCGGATGTTGGTGCCCATGGCCTTCTGGAAAGAATCCCAAAACTTTGAGGTAAAGATGCTGCCACGGTCTGAAGAGATCACTTGAGGAATACCGTGCAGAGAGACAATACGAGAGGTATAGAGTTCCGCCAATTGAGCTGCAGTGATTGATTCTTTAATAGGCAGAAAGTGAGCCACTTTGGTGAGTTTGTCGATGACAACGAATATAGAATCATTGCCACGCTTGGACTTTGGAAACCCAGTCACGAAGTCCATTTCAATGTGTTCAAACTTCCATTCTGGAATGGCAAGAGGTCGCTCGTCCAAGCTCCTCCCGCCTAAATTGTGGATCACCTAAACCCTGAACTGTTGGGACCAGCAATATCTACACCCCTCCCACTAAATTCAGCTCAATGGCCCCCTCCCTTGTAACTTCCACTAACAAAAAAATGCCCACCTAGTTGTTACATTAATCACGCAACATATCTTACAAAGGTGTAGCATTGCTCGCTATAAATAATGCGCCTCCCACGGCACTCGGAAGAATGCTCATGTTCATCACCTTTATCTCCTCGTTGTCCCTCTCAATTACGGACCCATCGACCACCATGGCATCGCCCCACCCTAGCCCTAGGCGCCTCTCGCTACCCCGCACAGAGGGTCACGCGTTGGCTTTCCATTCCCTGCCGCCATGAGTCGAGGAGGATGCATCGGCATTTCGCTCCTCGCTGCCACCAGTCGAAGATGACATGTCCGTATTTCACTCCTCGACGTGATGCATCAAGGCCGATGTGTCGATGTTCCCAGTCTCGCCACCACACACACCTTAGGACGTCGTTCCTGCCCTAGACCCCCCCCCCAGCTTGGAGGAGCTTTGAAAAGAAATGGAGGCCACCTTGTGGGAAGCTTTGTGTTGTAGGGTGGAGACCCTAAGTGGAGACCTTTCATGAATCGGGGGGGGGGGGGGGTCCATGAAGAACAAGAGGGGAAATCACAAGAGGAACATTCGATAACAGGTCCAATCACACACCCACTAGACTCACAAACACATGAGATTCACAAGGTACAAGAACAATCAAATGGAAACAAGATACATGGTAAAGTTCATCCCAAATCCTATGAAGGAAATGAGGTCTTGACGATCTTGATAGACCCTTCCCACAAGGGGGTCTTAAATCCCTAAGGATCTTCTCCAATGGAGGTCTTGAACTCCAATGGAGTCTTCCGTCTCTCTATCAAGAGGAATCCCACAAGGGGAGATACATGAGCTAACTCTAATGTCTAGATCTATTCTTAGTTATCCCTAATGGAGGAGGAGTATATATAGGTCCAAGGCATGAAGAGGTAAGGAGGGAAGAAATGGGGATACATGGGCAAAGCACAACAGCCACACGTAGGAGGCACCGTGCGCACGGGGTAAGTGAACCTGTGCACACGGGGTGTCCAGCGACCTGACTCCTTAGTTCGTGTGCATGGGCTTGTACCGTGGGCGCGGGGGTCATGTGTGCAGAGGGTCCAGGGGCCCGTGCGCATAGGGTGTCCTGAAGCTCGCAACATGTCGCCTTCTCGTGGAAGTCCTTTGGTGCAGGTGGAACCTTGCCTTCTCCTTGACGCTTCCTTCTCCGTTTGCACGCTTCTCCCATGGATGGCGTAGGCACTCGCTTGTGGATGACCTCCTCAATGGCATGTTCATCATTGGGCTCAAACCTATATGGGCACATGGTAGGATGGCCAAGTAGTATACCATTGCCAAGGGAACTAAAAGGACACACATTAAGGATGGAATTCACCTTAGTACGATTGAAGTAGGTTTTGGGTGTGTCTCTTAGAAATATGACTCTTGACATGGTGATGTCCGTAGGATGCTCCACGTCAACCTCTCCCCCTTGGGAAAGATCCAACACCAGATCGAAGACCAAATCACCATTGGAAAGAGATGATGTCACCGTGTAGAAGTTGACGGTCACCAAGCATTCATCATCTTGTAGCTCGAAATGGGCACTCTCCAATGTCTTGTGATTCCTTCAAAAATAGGAAGGACAACAAACACTTGGAAAAACGAATGTGGTTAGCATTAGTGCAAAACTAAGCATTCAAGTGGTGATTCACCCAACAAGTGTCATCATCAAGCATAGCATATGGTTTGACAAAGAAGTGTGACATGGCATTTAAACATATAAATTGAGCACATGCAAAGGTATCATGGAAACGTTCATGCAAAGGTGAGGTAAAGATCTCAATATGCGTGGCAAATGAACGAGCATCTACCTCAATGTCATAGCAAGCATGCAGAAAGCACTCAAAAAATGATCTATGCTATGCATATGAGTCATTCACAACACCAAGGAAGATGAGATGCCTAAACACATGGGGCAATCGAAAGTGCAAGATAATCCAAGCATAGTGTGCACATGTTGTAGTGAAGATAGTGTGGCACTCAACACAATAGAAAGAGAAATTGGCACCATGTGTGAGGTGATCAAGTCAATCATGTGACAAACATAAAAATGGATGCCATCAGCCGCCTGAAATGAGCAAGTAGGTATCATCAGTAATGCAACATAGGCAAGCATATCAATCATGTCATGCAAACTAGTAGCTCAAATATGCAACATACTATAGGAAATCATGGAAAGCGTGTCATGTGGGCAAATAATAGGCATAGGTAATGCGCATGACACGGGAAAAGCATGAAGACAAGATATGATCAAAGGATCATCATAAGCATATGGCACAAAGCAAACATGGCAATAACAAGCAATATCTTCACCAAGCATGCAAATACACATATGATAACCCACAAGTATAGGAGATCGCAACAATTTTCGAGGGTAGAGTATTCAACCCAAATTTATAGATTCGACACAAGGGGAGCCAAAGAATATTTGAAGGTATTAGCAGCTGAGTTGTCAATTCAACCACACCTAGAGATTATTTATCTGCACCAACGTGATCAGTAGCAAAGTAATATGATAGTTTTGATAATAGTAGCAGTAGCAATGGTAATGGTAATAGTGATAAAAGTAGTTTCATAACAAGTGCAACAGTAACGATAGCAGTAGTAACTTGGCAAGAAAAATATAAGATAAATTCGTAGGCATTGGATCGGTGACTTATTGGATGATATTCATCATGAGACAGTTATAAACTAGGGCAATACGGCACTAGCTCCAGTTCATGAATATAATGTAGGCATGTATTACATAAATAGTCATACGTGCTTATGGAAAGAACTTGCATGACATCTTTTGTCCTACCCTCATGTGGTATCGGGGTCCATATGGAAACTAAAGGCTATTAAGGCCTCCTTTTAAAAGATAACCGGAACAAAGCATTAACACATGGTGAATACATGAACTCTTCAAACTACAGTCATCACCGGTAGTTGTCCCGACTATTCTCACTCCGAGGTTGCCGGATCATAACACGTAGTAGGTGACTATAACTTGCAAGATCGGATCTAGTACATGGATATAATGGTGATAACATAAACGGTTCAGATCTGAAATCCTGGCACCAAGGCCGAAAGTGAAAAGCATTAAGCATGGCAAAGTCATAGCAACATCAATCTTAGAACATAGTGGATACTGGGGTTCAGGCCCTAACAAAACTAACTCGATTAGATGATGAATCTCATCCAACTCCTCACTGACCAGCGAGCCTATGAATGAATTACTCACTCCCGGTGGGGAGCATCATGGAATTGGCAATGGATAAGGGTTGGTGATGACGAAGAACGAAGATCCCCTCTCTGGAGCCCCAAACGAACTCCAAATTTGGCCTCCCGATGAAGAACGGGGGGTGACGGCGGCTTCATCTCGTGGATCATGATAATTCTTTCTCCCTGATATTTTTCTGAAAAAATAGGATTTTATAGCGTCGGTTTCAGGGTCTGCGGGACCACCAGGTGGGGACAACCCACCTAGGAGCGCCAGGACGAGGGGCACGCCCTGGTGGGTTGTGCCCCCCTCCGGTGGATCTTGGCTCCAGAAATTCTTATTTCTTGTAAAGTTTCGTTCCATTCCGAGAACTTTTATTTATGCACAAAAACAACACCATGGTAGTTCTGCTGAAAGCAACGTCAGTCCGGTGTTAGTTTCATTCAAACATGCAAATTAGAGTCCAAAACAAGAGGAGAAGTGTTAGGAAAAGTAGATACGTTGGAGACGTATCAACTCCCCCAAGCTTAAAACTTTGCTTGTCCTCAATCTATTCAGTTGATAAACTGGAAGTGAAAAAGAAAAACTTTTATGAACTCTTTTGCTCAGGTTTGCATAAATAAGCTTAAACAACACCCAGGTTTTCAGCGGACATTATAACTGACCATGCCGACAATAACTCTTAAAGATTATATTAACTCATATCAATAACATAATCAGCTAGCGAGCAATAATAAGATATCTCAAACGGCAACACGTTGTCAAAACAACCATGATATAATATGACAATAGAGGTATCTCGCTAGCCCTTTCTGAGACCGCAAAACATATATGCAGAGCACCTCCAAAGTCCAAGCAGCGAGTAAACATTGTAATTCAAAGTAGAAAAGATCCAGTCATGATGCACCCAACATTATCTACACACAATGCATAAGTCATGACAGTAGTGCTCTCAGGTTCTGGCGCTTGTTTTAGAAGGTGATGACACGACATAAAAGCAAATAGATAGTCCCTTCGTAGAGGGAAGCAGTCATTTGCAGAAGTGCCAGACCTCAAGTTTTTAAAATAGAGGTAAATGATATTTTGAGACATGCACCCTTCTCATTTACTTCATGACTATCAGTTATCAATATATTCCATGCTAAGCACGCTAGTGGTGGTTCCCAAGCGATAAAAGTAAAGGTTTTAACTCCATTGGGAGTTTTTGTTTGATTATTTGTAAGCTTTTTCTGTTTGCAGTTTGGGACTGGGCATCCCTATTACCGCCCTTTTCTCGTGCGATGGCGAGTTATAAACACTCGACCTGAGAATAACCTGCTTCGCATGGAAGATACCGACCACCTCCTATTGTTCCGTGAATGATCCAGGAACACAAAAAGGATATTTATCAAAAGTTTTTAGAGGTGGCACATGCAAATTTACTTAGGACGACAGACTAATATTGCATATAGGTAGGTATGGTGGACTCATCTGGAATAACTTGTGTTCAAGGTTTTTTTTATGTACAAGCAGAATTCCCACATAGTACAGGCGAAGGCTAGCAATTAGATTGAGAAGCGGCCAGCTAGAGAGCAGCAATGGTCATGAACATGCTTATGCATAAGTGACATTGGACACTAGCATGAGTAGGATATGAACACCATGAACATAAATATCATAGAGGCTATGTTGGTTTTGATGCAACTACATGCATGAACATGTGCCAAGTCAAGCCACTCGAACATTCAGAGGAGGATACCATATCATCATACTACATCACAATCATTTTAACGCAATGTTGATATCCAAGATAAATCATTATCCACTCCTAGCTACTTTGCATGGCATGAGAGACTACAATCTGTAATTTTCATTGCAAACATGTTTAATCATAATGGGATGAATCATGGATACTAGGTTAAACATATTTACACAAACAGAACAAGTCGAGTTCATACCCATTTCTCTCTGCCACGGCTAGTTCATCGAATATCATCATTATTGCCTTTCACTTGCATGACCAAACGATATGAAAATAATAATAGTGCAAGAGTGTCCTGGACTAAGCTGGAATCTGCAAACATTTTATTCAACATGAGAAGATAAGGTGAAATGGGCTCTTTATTAGATCAACAGTTATCCATATGAGAGCCACTCAACATTTTCATTGTGGCCTTTTCCTCGGTACAACTCAAATAAAAAGAAAAGGAATTCAGAGAAACACATTGAATTATTTTTGGAGTTTTTGGTTTTCTTGAACAAGCAAATAAAAGGGAAAAGCAAAAGCGAGAAAAATTATTTACACAGGAAGGCTCCCAACAAGCAAAAAAAAGAACAAGGAAATATTTTTGGGTTTTATTTTTAATATTACAACTAAGCATGCATAGAAAGTAAACTAACTACAACTATTCTTTTTTGCTTTTCTAAAGTTTTTCAAACACACAAGAAGAAAGTGAGAAAATAAAATTAATCATGGATGATACAATGAAAAAGTGTGAACACCGACAGATGAAATAAGTGAACATGAATGTAATGTCGATAAGAAACAAGTACTCCCCCAAGCTTAGGCTTTTGGCCTAACTTGGTAATCAATCAGAAGCCTGGTTAGTAGTTGGGGTACTGAGGAGCGGACATCCACTGATCCCACTGTTTAGGCTCTTCCTCCTCCTCTTTAGCCTGATTGTTTCTGTAGGCGATGATGTCTGCAGGCATAATCCTATATCCGCCCTGGCAATGGGATCAAACAAAGCAGGAGCAGGCAATGGAATAATATCACGAGTTTCAATGCTGAAAACCAAGTTATAAGGAATAGGGATGTCAGGGTAATCTCGTGCAATAAAATGGTGGTATTCCATGGCTGTGCGGTCTAGGTAAACCTTGGTCAGAGGGTAATCATGCAGGCGTATCTCAACCTCGAAGTGAGCCGCCAAACGAGTAGCGAAAATCCCACCATGTATTTTACCCTTGGACCTATTAGTATGGAGGCGACGTGCCACAATATCTCCCAAGCTATAAATGTTGTCGCCCTCTAATGCACGACGCAAGACAACAAGGTCTGGTGAGCTGAGTACACCCACCTTCTCTCTAGCAAGCAACCATTTTGCAATGAAAAGAGCAAAGTAATGAATAGCAAGAAAATGCAAGACAGCAGCAGTGGTAGCTGACACCCCTCTCTCATCTCCCACTGTCAAGGTATGATAAAGGCCTCAAACTCTGCCGGCCCAGGCTCTGCTAAGGTCCCATCAAAAGGGATCATGCATATGTTACAAAATTTAGTAAGTGGTATCTGATGGGTTTCAGCATATAAATCAAACCGCACCTCAAGAGGATTATTCCTAGTAAGGAAAGTAAAACTTTGAACAAAGATGTTTGTGAGGAGATGATACTATTCGCATTCAGTTGCGATGAAGTCCGTGAGGCCGGCATTAGCAGCATATTGTGTGAACTCCTGAAGGATTCCAGGCTCTTCCATGAATGGGGTGTGCGGCCATTCGCACGGCCGTACTTCCGCCAACCTCCAGGGATGGAGATCACTGTCAGACGACTCCCCAATAACTCCCTTAGAGTTCTTCTTGGAACCAAACTTCCTAAAGATATTCCTGTTTTTCCTATGAACAAAAATTCTGAAATTTTTAGTCCACAAAATTTTCTCAACAAAACTTCACAAAAATGATACCAACTACTTATAGGGATACATAGAGGCCATAGCAAGCATTCAAACTACTTAGAACTCTAAGAATTCAACATGCAAGCTCATCTATAGCAGCACCAAGAGTAGGTAATTATTTAAAATATTAACCACTAAAACAAAAACTAATTGGACAAATGGTGGAGTCACATACCAAGCAACAATCCCCTGAAACAGTTTTGGAAACGGAGCTTTGAGCAAAGAGATCGAAATCCGCGGGTTTGAGAGCAAGAACACGGGAGAGAGAGCAATGGAGAATTATTTTTCTGGAGGTAAGTGATTATTTCGTGTGAAGGGATAAGTGAGGGGGGCCACGTGGGGACCACAACCCACTAGGGCACGCCTGGGGGTCCTGGTGCGCCCAGGTGTGTTGTGCCCACCTGGTGCACCTCCCTTTGATATTATTTGCACCAGAAATTCTTAAATATTCAAAAAAAACATATTAAATTTTGAGAGAATTTTGAGAACTTTTATTTTGGGTCATTTTTTTATTGCATGGGAAATTTAGAAAATAGACAAAAATGGCATTTTATTTTATTTAACTAATAAAAACATAAAACAAAAAGTAGGGACAGAAGGTAGTGCTTAGTAAATTCAAAAAACTTCATACCTCTCAAAAATGATCCATTAATAAGGTTGATGAAGTCTTATTAACAACCACTTTCAATTAGCATGAAATCGAAGAACTTTCGTAAATAACTAAGTTACCTCAATGGGGATATGAATGTCCCCAACAATAAGCATTTCATATTTCTTTTTGACAGTTGGTAGAGGTATTTGAAAACTTCCAATAGTGATTGTCGGAGCTTTTTCAATAACATTAATACCATTTACCTGGAATTGTTTCTTCGGAAAGTGCACCGTATGCTCATTACCATCGATATGAAAAGTGACCTTGCTTTTATTGCAATCAATAACAACGCCAGTAGTATTCAAGAAGGATCTACCAAGGATAATCGACATGTTCTCATCCTCAGGCATCTCAAGTAAAACAAAGTCAATCAAAATAGTAACATTAGCAACAACAACAGGCACATCCTCACATATACCGATAGGTATGGTAGTTGATTTATCAGTCATTTGCAAAGATATTTCAGTAGGTGTGAGTTTATTCAAATCAAGTCTTTTATATAAAGAGAAAGGCATAACACTAACACCAGCTCCTAAATCACACAAAGCAGTTTTCACATACTTCTTTTTGATGGAGCAAGGTATAGTTGGTATTCCCGGATCTCCAAGTTTTTTAGGTACTCCATCCATAAAAGTACAATTAGCAAGCACAGTGGAGATTTCAGCTTCCAGTATTTTAGAAGGAGGCATTTTAGTGATGATGTCCAAGTTTTTTAGTGATGATGTCTTTCATATACTTTGCATAAGGAGGCATTTTCAAGATATCAGTCAAGCGAGTACGCAAAAAGACTGGCCTTAGCATTTTAGCAAAGCGTTCAAATTCTTCATCATCTTTCTTTTTAGTTGATTTAGGTGGAAAAGGCATTGGTTTTTGAACCCACGGTTCCCTCTCTTTACCGTGTTTTCTAGCCACAAAGTCATTTTTATCATACCTTTTATTCTTAGGTTGTGGGTTATCAAGATCAACAGGTGGTTCTATCTCAACATCATTCTCTTGTTCTTTTTCATTATTAGGTTGAGAGTCTTGATGAACATCAGTATTATCTTTTTCATTATCATAAGGTGAGTGTTCATTACCAGACTGAGTTTCAGCATCAGAGATAGAAGTTTCATTATCATTATTAGGAGGTTTTTCTATTTCAAGTTAACTAGAAGCATGCAAAGTCCTATCAATTTTTTTTCTTTTTAGAAGAACTAGGTGCAGTGGTATTGTTCCTTAGTGAATCCTGTTCAATTCTTTTTGGGTGTCCCTCAGGATAAAGTGGTTCCTGAGTCATTTTACCTCCTCTAGTTGCAACTCTAACATCAAAGTCATGTATATTATTATTTATTTCATCAAGCAATTCTCTTTGAGATTTAGCAACTTGTTCTAACTGATTTTGAACCATATAAGCATGCTTTCAAACACCTCTAACATCATTTGAGATTCTAAATAACAAGTCACTCAAGTGAGCAATCATATTAGAATTGTACTTCAATTGTTTCATAACATTTGCATTGAAGTGATCTTGCTTTCTAATACAGTTTTCAAACTCATAAGACATTGGCTAAGGTGCATATTGTGAGGATTGTCATTATCATTGAACTTGATTGAAGAATTTACCTCTACCACCTTAGGCAGTGGTGGTGTATTAAGCCCATGTATTTCTTCAATAGGAGGTAAATTTTTGACATCCTTAGCTTTAATACCCTTTTCCTTCATAGATTTCTTTGCCTCTTGCATATCTTCAGGACTGAGATATAATATACCCCTCTTCTTCAGAGTGGGTTTAACCGGTTGTTCAGGAAGAGTCCAATCATCATAATTTTTCAATATATTATTCAATACTTCTTCAGCTTGCCCAATAGTTCGTTCCCTGAAACACAATCAGCACAACTATCAAGCTTGTGGGAGACTCTCTTCTTTGGTTTGCACAAAATTAAATATTTCCTACAAAGCAGCTTGTTTCTTATGAGCAGGGAAATATTTTTTAGAGAAGTAATAAATCATATCCTAGGGACTACGCACACAACCAGGAGCAAGGGTATTGTACCAAGCTTTAGCATCACCCTTTAATGAGAACAGAAATAATCTGAGAATAAAGTAATAGCGAGTTTTCTCATCATGAGCAAAAAGGGTGGCTATGTCATTCAACTTAGTAAGATGTGCCACAACAGTTTCAGTTTCATAACCATGGAAAGGATCAGATTCAACCAAAGTAATTAACTCTGGGCCGATAGAGAATTCATAATACTTCTCATCAATAAAGATTGGTGAAGTAGCAAACCTAGGATCATATTTCATTCTAGCATTCAGAGATTTTTCCTTATACTAGCATAATAATTTCTCTAGATCATCTATATCCTTACAAGCAAGAATATCTCTAGTTGTCTCCTCATTCATAACATAACCTTTCGGTACCTTAGGAAATTCATATCTAGGAAGGGTAGTTCTAGTAGGTGTTTCAGGAGTTTCAGTTTCAAGCTCATCATCAGATTCAACAACATCATGTTGTATTACTCTAGCAATTTGTTCATAAAGAAAGTCATCAAGTGGCACATCATCATTATCAAGACAGGTACTATCATTATCATAAGAATTATCCATAGCAGAAGTAGCATCATCGATAACTTGCGACATATCAGGATTAATAGCATGTGGTGGTGTTGCAAGTTTACTTATAACAGAAGGTCAATCTAAAGCAAAACTAGATGGCAGTTCCTTACCTCCCCTCGTCTTTGAGAGAAAATCTTAGTCTTAGCATCCTTCATATTCTTCATAGTGATAAACTGATAATAATCCCAAGTGACTCAACAAATATAGCTATGCTCCCCGACAATGGCGCCAGAAGAAGGTCTTGATAACCCACAAGTATAGGGGATCGCAACAGTTTTCGAGGGTAGAGTATTCAACCCAAATTTATAGATTCGACACAAGGGGAGACAAAGAATATTTGAAGGTATTGGCAGTTGAGTTGTCAATTCAACCACACCCGGAGATTAATTATGTGCAGAAACATGATCAGTAGCAAAGTAATACGATAGTTTTGATAATAGTAGTAGTAGCAATGGTAACGGTAACAGTGATAAGTGGAACAGTAATGATAGCAGTAGTAACTTAGCAAGAATATAAGATAAATTTGTAGGCATTGGATCAGTGACTTCTTGGATGATATTCATCACGAGACAATTATAACCTAGGGCGATACGGCACTGAAACGTCTCCAACGTATCTATAATTTTTGATTGTTCCATGCTATTATATTATCTGTTTTGGATGTTTATGGACTTTATTATGCACTTTTATATTATTTTTGGGACTAACCTATTAACCCAGAGCCCAGTGCCAGTTTTTGTTTTTTCCTTGTTTTAGAGTATCGCAGAAAAGGAAAATCAAACAGAGTCCAATTGACCTGAAACTTCACGGAACTTATTTTTGGACAAGAAGAAGCCCATGGATTATCGGAGATGGACCAGGAGAGTCCGGGCTGCCCATGAGGGTGGGGGCGTGCCCACCCCCCTGGGCACACCCCCTGCCTCGTGGACAGCCCGCAGATCCACCGACATACTTCTTCCTCCTATATATATCCATATACCCTAAAAACTTCGGGGAGCATAATAGATCAGGAGTTCCGCCGCCAGAAGCCTCCGTAGCCACCGAAAACCAATCTAGACCCATTCCGGCACCCTGCTGGAGGGGGGATCCCTCTCCTCTCCATGACGAGGAGGGAGTAGACCACCCTCGGGGCTGAGGGTATGTACCAGTAGCTATGTGTTCTCTCTCTCTCTCTCTCGTGTTCTTGAGGTGATCCGATCTTGATGTATTGCGAGCTTTGCTATTATAGTTGGATCTTATGATGTTTCTCCCCCTCTACTCTCTTGTAATGGATTGAGTTTTCCCTTTGAAGTTATCTTACCCGATTGAGTCTTTAAGGATTTGAGAACACTTGATGTATGTCTTGCGTGGGATACCGGTGGTGACACTGGGGTATTCTATTGATCCACTTGATGTATGTTTTGGTGATCAACTTGCGGGTTCCGCCCATGAACCTATGCATAGGGGTTGGCACACGTTTTCGTCTTGACTCTGCGGTACAAACTTTGGGGCACTCTTTGAAGTTCTTTGTGTTGGTTTGAATAGATGAATCTGAGATTGTGTGACGCATATCATATAATCATACCCACGGATACTTGAGGTGACATTGGAGTATCTAGGTAACATTAGGGTTTTGGTTGATTTGTGTCTTGAGGTGTTATTCTAGTACGAACTCTATGATAGATTGAACGGAAAGAATAGCTTCGTGTTATTTTACTATGGACTCTTGAATAGATCGATCAGAAAGGATAACTTTGAGGTGGTTTCGTACCCTACCATAATCTCTTTGTTTGTTCTCCGCTATTAGTGACTTTGGAGTGACTCTTTGTAGCATGTTGAGGGATAGTTATATGATCCAATTATGTTATTATTGTTGAGAGAACTTTCACTAGTGAAAGTATGAACCCTAGGCCTTGTTTCAACGCATTACAATACCATTTGTGCTCACTTTTATCATTAGTTACCTTGCTGTTTTTATATTTTCAGATTACAAAAACCTTTATCTACCATCCATATACCACTTGTATCACCATCTCTTCGGCGATCTAGTGCACCTATACAATTTACCATTGTATTGGGTGTGTTGGGGACACAAGAGAATCTTTGTTATTTGGTTGCAGGGTTGCTTGAGAGAGACCATCTTCATCCTACGCCTCCTACGATTCATAAACCTTAGGTCATCCACTTGAGGGAAATTTGCTACTGTCCTACAAACCTCTGCACTTGGAGGCCCAACAACGTCTACAAGAAGAAGGTTGTGTAGTAAACATCAAGCTCTTTTTTTGCGCCGTTGCCGGGGAGGTTAGCGCTTGAAGGTATATCTTTAGATCTTGCAATCGAATCTTTTTGTTTCTTGTTTTAGCACTATTTAGTTTATAAAAGAAAACTACAAAGAAAAATGGAATTGAGTTTGCCTCATACGCTTCATCTTTTTAATATCTTTCGTGAGTATGATAGAAAGGAAAATTGTGGTCAAGTGCTAGAAGAAGAATGCATTAGAATGTTTGGCACTAAATATTTGAATGATGAGCATGATTTCAATGTTGTTAGTATGAATTCCTTGAATATCCATGATGCTAATGATATGCAAAGCCACAAGCTTGCGGAAGCTATGTTTGATGAAGATGATATTTTTTGTCCCCCAAGTTTTGATGAGCAAATTTATTATGATGAAAGCATGCCTCCTATTTATGATGATTATATTGATGAAAGTGGATTTGGAGAGGTCATGACTTTATTTTGTGATGAATCCACTATTCCGGAAGAGGTTCCAATTGATTATGAGAACACAGTTGCTATATATGATGATTATTGTGATGACTTGTATGCTATAAAGAATAATGATATGCATGAAACTTTTCATCATGATTTTAGTTTTCAATTGGATTATGCCTCACATGATAATTATTTTGTTGAGTTTGCTCCTACTATTATTCATGAGAAGAATTTTGCTTATGTGGAGGGTAGTAAATTTTCTATGCTTGTAGATCATGAAAGCAATGCTTTGTGTGATGGTTATATTGTTGAATTCATTCATGATGCTACTGAAAATTCCCACAAGTTGTTTGCTCACAAAATTCCTATGCATAGGAAGTGGGTTAGACTTAAATGTGCTAGTCATATTCTTCATGATGCTCTCTTTATGTTTCAATCCTTATCTTTTATGTGAGCATCATTGAAATCATCATGCCTAGCTAGGGGCGTTAAACGATAGCGCTTGTTGGGAGGCAACCCAACTTTAATTTTGTTCCTTGATTTTTGCTCCTGTTCAGTAATAAATAATTTATCTAGCCTCTGTTATTATTGAGTTTTTATGTTTCAATTAGTGTTTGTGCCAAGTAGAACCATTGGGAAGACTTGGGGAAAGTCTTGTTGATCTTGCTGTAAAAAACAGAAACTTTAGAGCTCACGAGAATTGCTGCCATTTTTTATTGGAGAGTGATATTTAGTTAATTCTTTTTTAAGATGATTAATAGATAAATTACGCACGTCCAGCAATTTATTTTAGAATTTTTGGGGTTCCAGAAGTTTGCGTTAGCTACAGATTACTACAGACTGTTCTGTTTTTGACAGATTCTGGTTTTCGTGTGTTGTTTTCTTAATTTGATGAATCTATGTCTAGTAAAATAGTTTATAAACCATAGAGAAGTTGGAATACAGTAGATATTACACCAATATAAATAAAGAATTAGTTCACAACAGTACCTAATGGTGATTTATTTTGTTATACTAACGGAGCTTACGAGTTTTCTGTTAAGTTTTGTGTTGTGAAGTTTTCAAGTTTTGGGTAAAGATTCGATGGACTATGGAATAAGGAGTCGCAAGAGCCTAAGCTTGGGGATGCCCAAGGCACCCCAAGGTAATATTAAAGGACAACCAAAAGCCTAAGCTTGGGGATGCCCCGGATGGCATCCCCTCTTTCGTCTTCGTTCATCGGTAACTTTACTTGGAGCTATATTTTTATTTACCACATGATATGTGTTTTGCTTGGAGCGTCATTTTATTTTATTTAGTTTTGCTTTCTGTTTGAATAAAATACCAATATCTTAAATTCCTAAATGTTATAGAGTCTTCACATAATTGCATAATTATTCGACTACTCATTGATCTTCACTTATATCTTTCGGACTAGTTTGTTGTTGCTCTAGTGCTTCACTTATATCCTTTTAGAGCACGGTGGTGGTTTTATTTTATAGAAATAATTGATCTCTCATGCTTCACTTATATTATTTTGAGAGTCCTAAACAGCATCGTAATTTTCTTTGGTTATGAATTTAGTCCTAATATGATGGGCATCCAAGATGGGTATAATAAAAACTTTCATATAAAGTGCATTGAATACTATGAGAAGTTTGATACTTGATAATTGTTTTGAGATATGGAGATGGTGATATTAGAGTCATGCTAGTTGAGTAGTTGTGAATTTGAGAAATACTTGTGTTGAAGTTTGTGATTCCCGTAGCATGCACGTATGGTGAACCGTTATGTGACGAAGTCGGAGCATGATTTATTTATTTATTGTCTTCTTTATGAGTGGCGGTTGGGGACGAGCGATGGTCTTTTCCTACCGATCTATCCCCCTAGGAGCATGCGCGTAGTACTTTGTTTCGATAACTAATATATTTTTGCAATAAGTATGTGAGTTCTTTATGACTAATGTTGAGTCCATGGATTATACGCACTCTCACCCTTCCACCATTGCTAGCCTCTCTAATACCGTGCACCTTTCGCCAGTATCATTGCTAGCCTCTTCGGTACCGTGCATTGCCCTTTCTCACCTTGAGAGTTGGTGCAAACTTCGCCGGTGCATCCAAACCCCGTGATATGATACGCTCTGTCACACATAAACCTCCTTATATCTTCCTCAAAACAGCCACCATACCTACCTATCATGGCATTCCATAGCCATTCTGAGATATATTTCCATGCAACTTTCCATCGTTCCGTTTATTATGACACGCTCCATCATTGTCATATTGCTTTGCATGATCATGTAGTTGACATCGTATTTGTGGCAAAGCCACAATTCATAATTCTTTCATACATGTCACTCATGAGTCATTGCATATCCCGGTACACCGCCGGAGGCATTCATATAGAGTCATACTTTGTTCTAGTATCGAGTTGTAATCATTGAGTTGTAAATAAATAGAAGTGTGATGATCATCATTAATAGAGCATTGTCCCCCCAAAAAAGGCCAAATAAAAAAAAGAAAGGCCAAAAAAAGGAAGGCCAAATAAATAAAATAAAATAAAAAATAAAAGGGGCAATGCTACTATCCTTTTTCCACACTTATGATAGAGAGTCTCTTGTTTTGTTACTTTCATATACTAGTGGGAATTTTTCATTATAGAACTTGGCTTGTATATTCCAAAAATGGGCTTCCTCAAATCCCCTAGGTCTTCTTGAGCAAGTAAGCTGGATGCAGACCCACTAGTTTCTTTTGTTGAGCTTTCATACACTTATAGCTCCAGTGCATCCGTTGCATGTCAATCCCTACTCACTCACATTGATATCTATTAATGGGCATCTCCATAGCCCGTTGATATGCCTAGTTGATGTGAGACTATCTTCTCCCTTTTGGTCTTCTCCACAACCATCCTTCTATTCCACATATAGTGCTATATCCATGGCTCACGCTCATATATTGCGTGAAGATTGAAAAAGTTTGAGAACATCAAAAGTATTAAACAATTGCTTGGCTTGTCATCGGGGTTGTGCATGATTTAAATACGTTGTGTGGTGAAGATGGAGCAGAGCCAGACTATATGATTTTATAGGGATAGCTTTCTTTGGCCATGTTATTTTGAGAAGACATGATTACTTTGTTAGTATGCTTGAAGTATTATTATTTTTATGTCAATATTAAAGTTTTGTCTTGAATATTATGGATCTGAATATTCTTGCCACAATAAAGCGAATTACATGGATACATATGTTAGGTAGCATTCCACATCAAAAATTCTGTTTTTATCATTTACCTACTCGAGGACGAGCAGGAATTAAGCTTGGGGATGCTGATACGTCTCCAACGTATCTATAATTTTTGATTGTTCCATGCTATTATATTATCTGTTTTGGATGTTTATGGGCTTTATTATGCACTTTTATATTATTTTGGGACTAACCTATTAACCCAGAGCCCAGTGTTAGTTTCGATTTTTTTCCTTGTTTTAGAGTATCGCAGAAAAGGAAAATCAAACGGAGTCCAATTGACCTGAAACTTCACGGGACATATTTTTGGACAAGAAGAAGCCCACGGAGTATCGGAGATGGACCAGGAGAGTCTCGGGCTGCCCACAAGGGTGGGGGGCGCGCCCACCCCCTGGGCGCACCCCCCTGCCTCGTGGACAGCCCGGAGATCCATCGACGTACTTCTTCCTCCTATATATATCCATATACCCTAAAAACTTCGGGGAGCACAATAGATCGGGAGTTCCGCCGCCAGAAGCCTCCGTAGCCACTGAAAACCAATCTAGACCCGTTCTGGCACCCTGCCGGAGGGGGAATCCCTCTCCGGTGGACATCTTCATCATCCCGGCGCTCTCCATGACGAGGAGGGAGTAGTCCACCCTCGGGGCTGAGGGTATGTACCAGTAGCTATGTGTTTGATCTCTCTCTCTCTCTCTCTCTCTCTCTCTCGTGTTCTTGAGGTGATCCGATCTTGATGTATTGCGAGCTTTGCTATTATAGTTGGATCTTATGATGTTTCTCCCCCTCTACTCTCTTGTAATGGATTGGGTTTTCCCTTTGAAATTATCTTATCGGATTGAGTCTTTAAGGATTTGAGAACACTTGATGTATGTCTTGCGTGGGATATCCGTGGTGACAATGGGGTATTCTATTGATCCACTTGATGTATGCTTTGGTGATCAACTTGCGGGTTCCGCCCATGAACCTATGCATAGGGGTTGGCACACGTTTTCGTATTCACTCTCCGGTAGAAACTTTGGGGAACTCTTTGAAGTTCTTTGTGTTGGTTTGAATAGATGAATCTGAGATTGTGTGACTCATATCGTATAATCATACCCACGGATACTTGAGGAGACATTGGAGTATCTAGGTGACATTAGGGTTTTGGTTGATTTGTGTCTTGAGGTGTTATTCTAGTACGAACTCTATGATAGATTGAACAGAAAGAATAGCTTCGTGTTATTTTAGTACGGACTCTTGAATAGATCGATTAGAAAGGATAACTTTGAGGTGGTTTAGTACCCTACCATAATCTCTTCGTTTGTTCTTTGCTATTAGTGACTTTGGAGTGACTCTTTGTTGCATGTTGAGGGATAGTTTTATGATCCAGTTATGTTATTATTGTTGAGAGAACCTGCACTAGTGAAAGTATGAACCCCAGGCCTTGTTTCAACGCATTACAATACCGTTTGAGCTCACTTTTATCATTAGTTACCTTGCTGTTTTTATACTTTCAGATTACAAAAACCTTTATCTACCATCCATATACCACTTGTATCACCATCTCTTCTCCAAACTAGTGCACCTATACAATTTACCATTGTATTGGGTGTGTTGGGGACACAAGAGACTCTTTGTTATTTGGTTGCAGGGTTGCTTGAGAGAGACCATCTTCATCCTACACCTCCTATGGATTGATAAACCTTAGGTCATCCACTTGAGGGAAATTTGCTACTGTCCTACAAACCTCTGCACTTGGATGCCCAACAGTGTCTACAAGAAGAAGGTTGTGTAGTAGACATCAGGCTCTAGCTCCAGTTCATCAATATAATGTAGGCATGTTTTCCGTAAATAGTCATACGTGCTTATGGAAAGAACTTGGATGACATCTTTTGTCCTACCCTCCTGTGGCAGCGGGGTCCATACAGAAACTAAGGGATATTAAGGCCTCCTTTTAATAGAGAACCGGAACAAAGCATTAACACATGGTGAATACATGAACTCCTCAAAACAAGGTCATCACCGGGAGTGGTCCCAACTATTGTCACTCTAGGGTTGCCGGATCATAACACGTAGTAGGTGGTTATAAGTTACAAGATCGGATCTAGAACATGGACATGATGGTGATAACATAAACAGTTCGGATATGAAATCATGGCACCAGAGCCCAAAGTGACATGCATTAAGCATGGCAAAGTCATAGCAACATCAATCTTAGAACATAGTGGATACTAGGGATCAGGCCCTAACAAAACTAACTCGATTACATGATGAATCTCATCCAACTCCTCACCGACCAGCGAGCCTACGAAGGAATTACTCACTCTCGGTGGGGAGCATCATGGAATTGGCGATGGAGAAGGGTTGGTGACGACGAAGAATGAAGATCCCCCTCTCTGGAGCCCCAAACGGACTCTAGATCTGGCCTCCCGATGAAGAACAAGAGGTGACGGCGGCTCCGTCTCACGGATCATGATAATTCTTTCTCCCTGATTTTTTTCTGGAAAAATAGGATTTTATAGCGTTGGTTTCAGGGTCTGTGGGGCCACTAGGTGGGGACAACCCACCTTGGTGCGCCAAGAGGGGGGGGCTCCCTGGTGGGTTGTGCCCACCGAGGTGCCCCCCTTCGGTGGATCTTGGCTCCAAAAATTCTTATTTATTGTATAAAAATGCTCGCAAAGTTTCGTTCCATTCTGATAACTTTTATTTCTGCACAAAAACAACACCATGGTAGTTCTGATGAAAATAGTGTCAGTCCGGGGTTAGTTTCATTCAAATCATGCAAATTATAGTCCAAAACAAGAGGAAAAGCGTTAGGAAAAGTAGATACGTTGGAGACGTATCAACATACAAGTACAAGAATCAAGTGTCATGTGAGATGCAAAGCGTGGCTCACAAATGCATGGTAAAGGCATATCAATAAGCATAGCATGCAAAGTGAACATGGCAATATGGGCATAAAGTGAGAAGTGGTATATAACCCATAACCATGTGAGTGCCATGTAGAAGAAATGTGTTAAGTCTTTGCACGAAGGGAGCGGTCGTAAGGACAATCCACAGGATCTCAAATCATCATTGCTCTCTAGAGCTCGTTTTGTCAACTCATGGGATTGCGAGGTTGACGAGGAAGCATGTGTACCTACACAACAACTAGACAAACGAAACAAACTGTGTGCATGGTAAATGTACACATCGTCCATCATGATGTGCATGTGCATGAGAGAGTTAGCACAAGATAGGCATCGCTCAAAGAAATGTGACGCATGGTATAAGAACATGTCATCGATCATGAAAGAATAGTTGTTATGTATAACATAATGGGGATGCAAATTTAGCATGCAATTATATGGCGCATCATTCATGGGAAGCATATTGTTTACAGAAGTATTAGGATCATGCAATGGACGGAATGGATCAAAATCTCCTAAAATGCATGAGGAAACTATGGGGGTCTCCTCATGTAACACCCCGGATGTAATTTTCCCTATTTGTACTCCAACTCTTGCCATTTCCGGCGTTAAGTTATTTTATTTTCTCGGGTTCGGGTTTTTGTCCCCGTGTGTTGTTGTCGTTGTCATGCATCTCATATCATGTCATCATGTGCATTGCATTTGCATACGTGTTCGTCTCATGCATTCGAGCTTTTTCCCCGTTGTCCGTTTTGCATTCCGGCGCTTCATTCTCCTCCGGTGGTCATTTCTATCTTTTCTTTCGTGTGTGGGGATTAAACATTTCCTGATTGGACTGAGACTTGCCAAGCGGCCTTGGTTTACTACCGGTAGACCGCCAGTCAAGTTTCGTACCATTTGGACTTCGTTTGATACTCCAACGGTTAATCGAGGGACCGAAAAGGCCTCGTGTGTGTTGCAACCCAACACCCCTCTTTTTGGCCCAAAACCCACCTAACTCTGCTCCATGTCCTAGAGCGTTCGATCACGATCGCGTGGCCGAAAACCGCACCTCATTTGGACTCTCCTAGCTCCCTCTATGCCTATATATCTCCCCCCCCATTCGAATTACGGACGAAACCCTAGTCCCCCTCCTCCTCCAGCTGCCGGACAAAATCCGGACGGCCAGACGTGTCCGCCCGACCCGTCCGACCCAGCCGCCAGCCGCCACGTGTCCCTTGCGGGACCGCTTCGCCGCCGCCGCCGCTGAGGCCCGCCGAGCCCAGCGCGGGCCCCCGCGGCCCAGTCCCTCGCCCCGCCGCCTGGCTGCTCGCCCCGACGCCTGGCTCCCCGACGCCGCCGCCTCGCTCCGCCGCCGCCGCCTCGCTCCGATGTCGCCGGAGCTCGCCCGGCCGCCGCAGCCACTCGCCGCCACGCGCCTCCGCCGCCCGGCCGCGTGCCGCGACGCCGCCGCCTCCGGCGCTTCGGTGGCCGCCGCCCGGCCGCGCGCCGCGACGCCGCCGCCTCCGGCGCTTCGGTGGCCGCCGCCCGGAGCCGGCCTCGCCTCCCCTCCGTCCGGCAAGACTCCGTCCGCCACCGTCCATCATCGCCGGCGAGCGACCTCGCTGGATTCAGCCTCGGGAGGCGCGCCCCGATCCAGATCCGCGGCAGCTACAGTAAACCCTAGGAGAGGTTGATTTTTTTACCAACTCCCGAAATTGCTGATCCAAGTGCCTCTGTTTGGGGCCCCATAACTTTGCATCCGTAGCTCCGATTTGGGCATATAGCATATCAAAATGTTCATCTCAGAGAGTACATCATTTCATTCCATTGCATCATTTTCATTTGAGCTCATCTTGACTCCCGAAATGCTGGTAGAAGAGGGCTACTTGAGTTAATTGTCAGATCTGTTACTCCGTTTAGCACTTTTGTAATTTTTGCCATGATTATTGTGTGCATGATATGCCCGTGAGTTCTACATATGTTTTGTTAAGGGTTTTGTCATGTCTCCAGAGGTGCAACCCATGTATTTTTAGGATGTGTGTGATGACTTGTGCAAGCTTACAAAGTGGTGCACTTGCTAATTCTGTTTTCAGGGACTTAGTGATTTCACTAAGTCCTGGGATTGTTTATCTCATAATGCCATATGTTCTTGTTGTTTCCTAGTGATCCGTGCCTCTTTTGGGGATGATCAGTAAGGGAGTTTTGTTAATCTTGTAGTGATCTATCCATCCATATCTTTGTGTGCAATTATGGAGCACCCTAGCGTGAGTCAATCGAGCTCTACTTTTGCTTCGTTGTGAATCTGGGCAGATCGTCAACTTGTTTGCGATTTTGCCGATCTTATTGTAGTTGATCCGTGCATGCTATGCTATTGTTCTTGCCATGTCTAGCTAGTGTTTTGTGCCTTCTTTATGGGTGTATGATTGTCTTGCCATGACTTGCACCGTGGTGAGTGCATCGAGCTCGTAAACATGCCTTCGTGAGTTATGTTTCAGCATGTCCCAGTTTTTACTAAGTGTGAAAACTGATTATGTTTTTGCTATGTTCACATGCTTGCAATTGTATTTTCTTGTCCCTTTTGGCTGAAGGTCACTAAGGGACCTTTGGTAAGCTTGTTGAGTAGCTCCATGCCATGTCTTTCCTTGTCATGTTCAGGTCCTGTAGCATGTTGTTTTGTTGCTCCGAAGAGGGCAATATGATCTGAAATTCCAGACAAGTGTTAATTTCACTAAGTCTGAGATCTGTTTGTCATTTGCATTTTTGCCATGCTTGTTCGAACCTGTTAATGCATGAATTGGCCGTAGCTCAGTGCTAGACTTTTGTTAAGCATCTTGTGTGTATCCCTGCCATGTATTTTATTGTCATGTTTGGGTGCTGTAGCATGTTCATCTCATTGCATTTAAATGCCTACTTGTTGTAAATCGCAGACCGGTGTCAATTTTGATTCGCTTGCCATTTCCAAACCGTAACTCCGATTCCGGCGTTCTTTATATTGTTTTCAAGCGATTTCATCTCATCTTTCCAGTGGAACCCTTGGAATTATAAGTTGAGGCCAGGTTCATGCATTTTCCTGTCATATCTTGCATTTTGCATCCCGCATCGCATCTCGCGTAGCATATCGTCTTTGCATCGTGTTGTTTGAGTTTGCACGTGGTTGATTGTATCCTTGTTGCTTGTTTGTCCTGTTTGGGTAGAGCCAGGAGACGAGTTCGCTAACGAGGTGCCCGTTGAGTTTGCTTTCGAGGATCCAGTCAACTCTGACAACTGTGCAGGCAAGATGATCATACCCTCGAAATCAGTACTATCTTTGCTATGCTAGTTTGCTACGATGCCTACCACTTGCTTGGAAGCTTCCCAAATTGCCATGTCAAACCTCTAACCCACCATTGTCCTAGCAAACCGTTGATTGGCTATGTTACCGCTTTGCTCAGCCTCTCTTATAGCGTTGCTAGTTGCAGGTGAAGATTGGAGGTCGTTCCTTGTTGGAACATCTTTTATTTAATTGTTGGGATATCATTATATTGCTATGTTATCTTAATGCATCTATATACTTGGTAAAGGGTGGAAGGCTCGGCCTCTCGCCTAGTGTTTTGTTCCACTCTTGCCACCCTAGTTTCCGTCATATCGGTGTTATGTTCCCGGATTTTGCGTTCCTTACGCGGTTGGGTTATAATGGGAACCCCTTGATAGTTCGCCTTGATTAAAGCTTTTCCAGCAATGCCCAACATTGGTTTTACCATTTGCCACCTAGCCTTTTTCTTTCCCTTGGGTTCTGCAGACTCAAGGGTCATCTTATTTTAACCCCCCCCCCCCGGGCCAGTGCTCCTCTGAGTGTTGGTCCAAACTAGAGCCCCTTGCAGCGCCACCTCGGGGAAACTCGAGGGCTGGTTTTAGTTGTACGGATTGCTTATCTGAGTGTGCCCTGAGAAAGAGATATGTGCAGCTCCTATCGGGATTTGTCGGCACATTCGGGCGGTGTTGCTGGTCTTGTTTTAACCTGTCGAAGTGTCTTGAGTTACCGAGATACCGAGTCTGATCGGAACGTCTTGGGAGGAGGTCTATTCCTTCGTTGACCGTGAGAGCTTGTCATGGGCTAAGTTGGGACTCCCCTACAGGGATTAAACTTTCGAAAGCCGTGCCCGCGGTTATGGGCAGATGGGAATTTGTTAATGTCCGGTTGTAGATAACTTGAACCTTAACTTAATTAAAATGAATCAACCGAGTGCGTTACCGTGATGGCCTCTTCTCGGCGGAGTCCGGGAAGTGGACACGGTGTTGGAGTAATGTCTGCGCAGGTTGCTCTCTAGTTTCTCGCTCGTTCTTTGCCTCCTCTTCTCGCTCTCTTTTGCGAATAAGTTAGCCACCATATTTGCTAGTCGCTTGCTGCAGCTCCACTCATATTTTACCTTGCCATACCTATAAGCTCAAATAGTCTTGATCGCGAGGGTGCGAGATTGCTGAGTCCCTGTGGCTCACAGATTACTATTACACCAGGTGCAGGGCCTAATGATTCCGCTCTAGGAGACGCGTATGAGCTCAAGTGGGAGTTCGACGAAGACTCTCAATGATACTATGTTTCCTTTCCCGATGATTAGTAGTGGTGCCAAGTTGGGGGTGATTGGGACCGTTGTCGCATGTTGGGTTCTCTTTTATTTTGGCGCCGTAGCCAGGCCATGAGTGTTTGGATGATGTAATGTTATTTATGTACTTGATTGACATGGCGAGTGTAAGCCAACTATGTTATCTCCCCTTTTATTATCATATTACATGGGATGTTGTGAAGATTGCCTAACTTGCGACATATGCCTTCAATGCGATTATGTCTCTAAGTCGTGCCTCGACACGTGGGAGCTATAGTCGCATCGAGGGTGTTACACCTCATGTGCAATAGCGGAAGCCTAATATGGAGAAAATTTACAACATGGCAAACAATGCATGTCCGTGGTCATGGCATGGCATATGACATAAATGATGCAAAGGGAGCATATCAATATCATCACAAGAAAAATAAATGCCAATAACCATGTGATGTAGGGTGGAACCCTAGGGGACGATCTTTCATGATTTGGAAGGGGATTCCCGAAGAACACGATGAACACGCAAGAGAGAACACAAGGGGAAATGAGAGGAAACACTAACATCAACGAGATTCGATTAGACATGTCCTAGATCCAAGTACACAAAGGGACACATGATCCAAATCCAACATGGGACGATACAAATGGTAGCAAGTTCTTCCCAATCTGTGAGGAGATGTGGGCTTGAATCCACGAGGGGATCTTCCCTTGATGGGGTCTTGAATCCACATGGGGGATCTTCTCCTAGGAGGCCTCGGTCTCCAAAGGGAGTAGTATCAAGTGGATGAGCAATGCTCTATCTCTAGTATGAGCTAAACCAATGCTAAACCTAATTCGGAGCTAGGAGATGAGTATTTATAGTCCAAGGGGTAAGTTGGGGATACATGGGTCGAAACCCCTTTCACTGCGCACAGGTAGGGCGGTAGTACCGGTCATGGTGGCGGTTGTACCGCTTGGAGATCTTGTACTAGTTCCTAGAGGTGATCCCATAAGTAATTAGCGGTTGTACTAGTGGTTGGACCAGTTGTACCGGTCTTACTACAGCATGGGAGAAAACCAGGGCGGTACCAGTCTTGTGCCGCTTGATCACAGAAGCTGGACCGGTAGTTGGGCGGTGGTCGAGCGGTTGTACAGGTGGGGTGGTAGTTGAGCGCTGGTTGGGCGGTAGTATTGGGATTTCTTGACTTGGCAGATTCTTCTCCATGCTCTTGGCATCCATCTTCACCATAATTCTCCTTGGTACCTAAGCATGCAAGTGTCTCTGTTTGAGGTAGTAGCCATGTCTCAAGTTGGTCAAAGGGGAGTTTAACAAAGAGAGAGTTAACCTCGTTCTCGATAGACCTTGCACGAGCTTGTGTCATTGGTCCACGTGGTGTCTTGGGAGACGAAGGTAGGTCCATGGGGATGACCGTAGGATGCTCCGCATCATCCCCCCCAGGAAAGATCCGACCTCGGATCAAAAACCTCATCACCATGGTAGGGAGAGAGATCCTTGACGTTGAAGATATTGCTCACATTGTACTTGTCACGTGGTATGTCAATCTTGTATGCATTATTGTTTTAGCGCTCGATCACCGTGAAAGGTCCGTCGGCTCGAGGGAGAAGTTTGGACTTGCATTCGTTGGGGAAGCGGTCCCTGCGAAGGTGTAGCCACGCAAGATCTCCGGTGTTGAATATCATGGGTTGCTTGTTGATGTTGAGCTTGGTCGCGAGGCGGTGTACTTGGCGCTCGATTGCTTGTCTTGTATCTTCATGCACCTTCTTAAGATAGCTCGCTGTAACATCCCAATTTTCCTAATTTGGATGTTAATATATCATTCATATGCATCTCATATTTTTCTATGCATTATTTGCTTTTTTGAATATTCAATTCATTATTCAACTCAAGGCAATTTATTGGAGTGGACATAACATGACTTCTCCCCTGTAAAATAAAAGTTCATAATGTACAAAATATTATTTTCAGTTCATTTGTTACGTTTTGATATTTTCAATAAACTCCAAAATATTTTTTAGTGTTTTGTTGATGTTTGTGTGGCCTATTGCATTTTTTTTCAAAAATTGCATTAGCTTTGGAACTAGTGTTCCCGTGGTATATATTGGTAATATATATTTTAATGTGTGTTATTTTGTTTTTAGGAATTTCTGGTATTTTTTTAGCCAGGATATACTTTTGTAGATGTTTAAAAAAATGCAGCGCTGCGGCACTTCACAGTGAGCGCCGCCCACCGACGCGCGTCGCCTACGGCCGACAGGCATCCCCTTACCGTGGCCCACTTCGACCGAAGCGGTACGGGCTGCTAGCCATCGCCCCCGCCACATTGATCACTGACCGCGGGCCCCGTGCCCCGGTCCACCCCTCTCCCCCAAGGCAGACACGGCCATGCCACACCGCTCGCGCACCTGAAGTAGAGCCCGAGTTGAGCTTGCGCCCTGGATCACCCCTTGCGCACCCGACCCACCACACGCGAGGAAAACCCCTAGGGGAACCCTACCGCAGCCTCTCCCCACTTTTCGTCGTTCGCACACTGCCGACGGGAAAAACGGATCTCGCTGGAGGAGCTTGAGACTGTCGCCATTCTGCAGTTGTTTCCATCACCATAAGAGCACCCGCAGCTGCGCCACTGGCTCCCTTCGATCCCCTCTCGAAGCCTCACTTCACTAACGTTCTAGTTCGGCCATAGAGCACTGGAGCGAGGCACCAGACGCTGAGCCGAAGCTCGAGAGCATGCTGATATCTACTACGCAACTTTATTCTTGTAGACTCGTGTTGGGCCTCCAAGCGCAAAGTTTTGTTGGACAGTAGCAATTCTCCCTCAAGTGGATGACCTAAGGTTTATCAATCCGTGGGAGGTGTAGGATGAAGATGGTCTCTCTCAAACAACCCTGCAACCAAATGATCTCTTGTGTCCCCAACACACCCAATACAATAGCAAATTGTATAGGTGCACTAGTTCGGCGGAGAGATGGTGATAAAAGTGTAATATTGATGGTAGAAATATATTTTTATAATCTGAATAAAAAATAGCAAGGTAGCAAATAGTAAATGGGCATAAAAACGGTATTGCAATGCTTGAAAATGAGGCCTAGTGTCCGTACTTTCACTAGTGCAACCTCTCAACAAAGCTAATATAATTGGATCATATAACCGTCCCTCAATGTGCAATGAAGAATCACTCCAAAGTTCCTATCTAGCGGAGAACATAAGACATAATTGTTTGTAGGGTACGGAACCACCTCAAAGCTATTCTTTCCAATCAATCTATCCTAGAGTTCGTACTAAAATAACACGAAGCTATTCTTTCCGATCGATCTAACCAAGAGTTCGTACTTAAATCACACCAGAGCAAATTCAGCTTCATAATATTCAATCCAACACAAAGAACTTCAAAGAGTGCCCCAAGATTTCTACCAGAGAAAGAAAGACAAGAACATGCATCAACCCCTATGCATAGATTACCCCAATGTCACCTCAGGAATCCGTGAGTTGAGTG
Organism: Triticum aestivum; assembly: GCF_018294505.1. NCBI lineage: Eukaryota > Viridiplantae > Streptophyta > Magnoliopsida > Poales > Poaceae > Triticum > Triticum aestivum. Next base: position 361,460,986 of record NC_057812.1, on the reverse strand, counting down.
CCGAAACATATATCAAGTGAATCAATACGATACCCCATTATCACCACGAGTATTCAATTGCAAGACATATATCAAGTGTTCTCAAATCCATAAAAGTATTCAATCCGATAACAACGAAATCTCAAACGGAAACTAAGGATCCATGGACTTCTGTTAAAGAGGTTTTTGACACTCAAGACATCCACCAGCAATTCCATCTTCCTTTGTCTGCTCAGGCTTTTGATGACTTGACCCAGCTGCAGTCTTTGATGGAGGGTCACAATAGAACACCTGAAACCAAGGATGTTCTGTTTTGGCAAGCCTCCTCCAAACAGTATAAGAGCAAGATGTTCTATACCCACACTTTTGCTAATGAAAGCTTTAATTCCTTGACCACCTGGATTTGGAAATCATCCTGTACTATGAAAATCAAAGTTTTTGCTTGGATGCTCATTATGGACAGGTTGAACACCAAGGATATGGTGGAACATAGGCATTGGCACATGGAGGATGGGGTCAATTGTATGCTTTGCCCTCTACAGGCCAGGGAAACCAGAGATCATCTATTCTTCAATTGTAACTTCAGTCTCAGGATTTGGAATTATTTGCAGATTGATTTTTCTTCTGGTCTCTCAATGCATGAGATGGCATTTCAGGCAAGGAGAAGTTTCAATAAACCTGTTTTCACTGAAGTGATTTTTATTGCCTGCTGGAACATTTGGATCATCAGAAATGCAAGAGTTTTGAGAAGTCAGAGGGCTAGTTTCAATAAATGGAGATATGCTTTTAAGCATGATATCAATCTTATGTAATACAGGGTAAAATCTGCCTACAAGGATGATCTCTTGAGATGGATTTCTTTTCTGCCCCCTTGAGGCTTTTTCTGTAATCTTTCTCCTCTTTTAGTTTAGTTTTTGTATGATTACCCCTTATAATCCCTGTATTAAACATGTTACTCCCTGATTTTAATGAAGTTTTTGATATTCTATGGGGGTGTTGCCCCACAGTTCCTAGTCAAAAAATCTCAAACGGAAAAACTCAATTCATCACAAAAAGATAGAGAGGGGAAAACACCATATGATCCGACTATATTAACAAAGCCCGCGATACATCAAGATCATGACATCTCAAGAACACGAGAGAGAGAGAGAGAGATTAAACACATAGATACTGGTCCAAACCCTCAGCCCCGAGGGTGGACTACTCCCTCCTCATCATGGTGGCCACCGGGATGATGAAGATGGCCACTAGTGATGATTTCCCCCTTCGGCAGAGTGCCGGAACAAGGTCTAGATTGGTTTTCGGTGGCTACAGAGCCTTGCGGCGGCGAAACTTCTGATCTAGGTTAACCCCAAGGGTTTTTGGAATATTTGGGATTTTATAGGGCACAGAGGGGGTGTGGGAGGCCACCAAGGTGGGCACAACCCACCTAGGTGCTCCTGGGCCCCTAGGCGTGCCCTGGTGGGATGTGCCCCCCTCGGGGCACCCCCTAGGTGCTGCTCTGGCACATCTTGGGTGTTCTGGTCCATAAAAAATCTCCAAAAAGTTTCGCGGTGTTTGGACTCCGTTTGATATTGATTTCCCGCGATGTAAAAAACAAGCAAAAAACAGCAACTGGCACAGGGTCAATAGGTTTAGTCCCAAAAAATGATATAAAGTTGCTATAAAATGACTGCAAAACATACAATAATGATAATAAAACAACATGAATACTTCATAAATTATAGATATGGTGGAGACGTATCAACATCCCTAAGCTTAATTCCTACTCGTCCTCGAGTAGGTAAATGATAAAAGAAAATAATTTATGAAGTGTGAATTCTAGCAAAGTGCATAAGTTTGATCAGTGATAATTTCAATCACTTTTCCTAGCATCATGACAAAAACTCTTTCTTAGAAAATTTCTTATGTTTAAAGTAGCAACCAATTCACTTGTTAAGGTTCAAACAATGAATTCTCTTGAAACTCAACAACCTATGTTCTCAGTCACCAAGAAATTGCAATTCAACTTATTTAACAAAGTTTAAGTAAGAGCTCCACATACTCAACCATCATATAGTCTTCTATGATTGCGAACACTCACCGCATACACATGAGCAAAACGTTTCAACCGGGCACATACAAAGATAGGGGCTTATAAATTAGCCTTCGAACATATTCACCTCAAGGGTGATGTCAACAAGAAAAATCATGCTACCCATATCCAACTGGATATATGTGCCTAGATCTTTCCTCACCACATGATGCTTGCCAAAAGAGAAAAATAAAAAGGAATAGAGAGAAGAACTTTCACTCTTGCATGAAAGTAAATACATAGAAGTAAAAGATAGGCCCTTCACAGAGGGAAGCAGAGGTTGCCATGCGCTTATTTGTTTGTATGCTCAACCCCTTAGTGCAAAAGAATGTCACGTTATATTGCCCCTTATGATAGCAACCTTTATTATGCTTGTCGCTTTTATTCTTTGCCATCACAAGTTCGTACAACGCTCAATTTTCTCTTACACTAAATGATCTAACATTTTTAGAAGCAATTTTTATTGCCTTATTGCACCGATGACAACTTACTTGAAGGATCTTGCTCAGTCCTTAGGTAGGTATGGTGGACTATTGAAGATAAGATTTGGGTTTAAGGGTTTTTTGGATGCACAAGTAGTATCTCTACTTGGTGCGGAATTTTTGGCTAGCAAAGATGGAGGCAAGCACCACATGTTGAAGGATCTATGACAATATAACTTCTATGTGAATATGAACAAACATAAACCATTATGTTGTCTTCCTTATCCAACGTCAACAATTTTGGCATAAAATATTTTGATGGGAACTCACAATCACAAAAGATTTCCATGATAGTGTATTTATATGTCAAAGTTCTCTTCCTTATACTAATTATTCATGAATTGCTTGTATGACCAATATTTTGATTGTCAAGCCTCAAAAGATTTCACTTTCTAAACCCAATATGAAGCTACCACTAGGCATGGTATGATTTCAACTTCATGACATTCAATTTATTCAACAATTTACTCATGGGATATAAGTGAAGCACAAGAGTAAATGACAAGCTACTCCAAAATTATATAAATGAAGATCATGAGCATAATATTTCTTTCTCTCAAATTAATTTAAGTGAAGCAAGAGATAATTCTCCAAAAATACTAAAGCACATCGTGCTCAAAAAGATATAAGTGAAGCACTAGGGCAATTCGATAGCAAAGAGCTTCGTTGACGGGATGTGAATGCCGCTCACTTAACCTCCTTAGCAACTATTTGAGGAATCTATTTTGTTTAGAAACTTTCATATCTAAGTACTTTATTAAAACAAAAAGCAAAAACAAAATAAAATTACATTCTAAGAATATCACACATCATGTAAAAAAGCAAAAACTTAGGCTCAACCGGTACTAACCGATAATTGTTGAAGAGGAAAGGTGGGATGCCTACCGGGGCATCCCCAAGCTTAGATGCTTGAGAATTCTTCAAATATTATCTTGGGATGCCTTGGGCATCCCCAAGCTTGAGCTTTTGCGTCTCCTTAATTCTTCTCATATCATGGTTCTTCCAAATCCCAAAAGCTTCATCCACACAAAACTCAACAAGGACTCGTGAGATAAGTTAGTATAAAGCAATGCAATAACCTTGTCATTCTCTACTGTAGCAAAGCACTAAATTATTATTCAACATTGCATACTAAATGCCTCTGCATATTTACTACTCCTATCCTCAAATAGAATCATTAAACAAGCAAACATATGCAAACAATGCAAACATAACAGCAATCTGCCAAAACAGTACAATCTATAAAGAATGCAAGAGTATCAATACTTATTTAACTCCAAAGATTATGAAAATTTACCACACTGTAGAAAATTTATCATATCTCATTTTGCAAAAAGTTCTAACATTTTATCACATTCTGACTTTTATAGGGAATTTTTGCAACAGCGGCAAACTTTCTGTTTTCAAACAACATGTAGGCTTGCAAAATAATCATAGTAAAGGCTATCATTGCCACTTTCATTGAAATAAAAGATGAAAAACATTATTCTAAATAAAATCAAGCAATTCCTAAAAAAATAAATTGACGCTCCAAGCAAAACACATATGATGTGACGAATGAAAATATAGCTCCAAGTGAGGTTACCGATAATGTTGGAGACGAAAGAGGGGATGCCTTCCGGGGCATCCCCAATCTTAGTTTCTTGGATCTTCCTTGAATATTACCTTGGGGTGCCTTGGGAATCCCCAATATTAGGGTCATTTCACTCCTTATTCTCTTCATATCAACATCTCACCCAAAACTTGAAAACTTCAATCACACAAAACTTAACGGAAGTTTGTGAGATAGGTTAGTATGATAAAGAGCAAACCATTTCACTTTTTGTACTGTCAAAGACAAGATTCATAATTGTTTCCACACAATGCCTACTATAGCATATCAATTCCACAATTTATATTGAGCAATATAAGCCATTGAAACTAGGAAACAAGCAAGCTATGCATTGAAAACAAAATCTGTCAAAAACAGAACAGTCTGTAGTAATGTGTACTCCAACCATATTTTTGCTACTCCAAAAATTCTGAAAAACTAAGAAAACCTGGGTAATTTGTCTATTAATCTTATGCAAAAGGAGTAAGCATTTTATCACGCTTATGTTAAAAATGAGAATTGTTTTCCTAAGCGCAAAAGTTTCTGTTTTTCAGCAAGATCAAATCAACTATCACCGTAAGCCATCCCAAAGGTCTTACTTGGAACTTTATCGAAACAAAAGCAATAAAACATGATTACTACAGTTGCCTAATCATGTGAACACACAAACAGTAGCTAAAATGTTGGGTTGTCTCCCAACAAGCATTCTTCTCTACTGCCTTTTAGCTAGGCATGAGGATTTCAATGATGCTCGCATAAAAGATAAGAATTGAAACATAAAGGGAGCATCATGAATCACATGAAAATCACATTTAAGCCTAACCCACTTCCTAAGCATAGGGATTTTGTGAGCAAATGATTTATGGGAGCAAGAATAAACTGGCATAGGAAGGCAAAACAAGTGCAACTTCAAAACTTTCAACATAAAGAGAGGAAACTTGGTATTATTGCAATTCCTACAAGCATAAATTCCTCCCTCATAATAATTTTTAGTAGAATCATGAAGAAATTCAACAATATAACCATCACATAAAGCATTCTTTTCATGACACAAAAGCATAGAAAACTTATTACTCTCCACATAAGCAAGTTTCTTCTCATCAATAGTAGTGGGAGCAAACTCAACAAAATAACTATCACGAGAGTGAAAATTAAAATCATGATGACAAGTTTCATGTTTATCATTATTCTTTATAGCATACATGTCATCACCATAATCATCATAGATAGCAACTTTGTTATCATAGCCAATTGAAGCCTCATCGAAAATGGTGGATTCATCACTAAATAAAGTCATGACCTCGCCAAATCCACTTTCATCATTATAATCATCATAAATAGGAGGCATGCAATCATCATAATAAATTTTATCATCAAAACTTGGGGGACAAAAAATATCATATTCATCAAATATAGCATCCCCAAGCTTATGGCTTTGCATATCATTAGCATCATAAGTGTTCAAAGAATTCATACTAACAACATTGCAATCATGCTCATCATTCAAATATTTTGTGCCAAACATTTTATTGACTTCTTGTTCTAACAATTGAACACAATTTTTTGATTCATCATTTTCAAGAAAGATATTATAAAGATGATCAATAATATGATGCAACCTCAATTCCATTTTTATGTAGTTTTCTTTTATAAACCAAACTAGTTATAAAACAAGAATCTAAAAGATTCAATTGCGTGATCTAAAGATATACCTTCATGCACTCACCTCCCTGGCAACGACGTCGAGAAAAGAGCTTCATGTCTACTGCGCAACTCATTTCTTATAGACTCGTGTTGGGCCTCCAAGCGCAGAGTTTTGTAGGACAATAGCAATTTTTCCTCAAGTGGACGACCTAAGGTTTATCAATCTATGGGAGGTGTAGGATGAAGATGGTCTCTCTCAAACAACCCTGCAACCAAATACAAGAAATCTCTTGTGTCCCTAACACACCCCAATACAATAGCAAATTGTATAGGTGCACTAGTTCGGCAAAAAGATGGTGATAAAAGTGTAATATTGATGGTAGAAATGTATTTTTATAATCTGAATAAATAAAAACAGCAAGGTAGCAAATAGTAAATGGGTACAAAAACGGTATTGCAATGTTCGAAAATGAGGCCTAGGGTCCGTACTTTCACTAGTGCAACCTCTCAACAATGCTAATATAATTGGATCATATAACCTTCCCTCAACGTGCAACGAAGAGTCACTCCAAAGGTCCTATATTGTGGAGAACATAAGAAGGAATTGTTTGTGGGGTATGAAACCACCTGAAAGCTATTCTTTCTGATCAATCTATTCTAGAGTTCGTACTAAAATAACATGAAGCTATTCTTTCCAATCAATCTAACCAAGAGTTTGTACTAAAATAACACCAAAGCAAATTGAGATTCATAATACCCAATCCAACACAAAGAACTTCAAGGAGTGCCCCAAGATTTCTCTCGGATAAACAAAGACAAGAACGTGCATCAACCCCTATGCATAGATTACCCCAATGTCACCTCGGGAATTCGTGAGTTGAGTGCCAAAACATATATCAAGTGAATCAATACGATACCCCATTGTCACCACGAGTATTCAATTGCAAGACAAATATCAAGTGTTCTAAAATCCATAAAAGTATTCAAACCGATAGCAACGAAATCTCAAAGGGAAAACTCAATTCATCACAACAAGATACACAGGGGAAAACACCATATGATCCGACTATATTAACAAAGCCCGCGATACATCAAGATCGTGACATCTCAAGAACATGAGAGAGAGATTAAACACATAGATACTGGTCCAAACCCTCAGCCCCGAGGGTGGACTACTCCCTCCTCATCATGGTGGCCACCGGGATGATGAAGATGGCCACCAGTGATGATTTCCCCCTTCGGCAGAGTGCCGGAACAAGGTCTAGATTGGTTTTCAATGGCTACAGAGCCTTGAGGTGGCGAAACTTCTAATCTAGGTTAACCCCAAGGGTTTTTGGAATATTTGGGACTTTATAGGGCACAGAGGGGGTGTGGGAGGCCACCGAGGTGGGCACAACCCACCTAGGTGCGCCTGGGCCCCTAGGCGTGCCCTGGTGGGTTGTGCCCCCCTCGGGGCACCCCCAGGTGCTGCTCTGGCCCATCATGGGTGTACTGGTCCATAAAAAATCTCCAAAAAGTTTCGCGGTGTTTGGACTCCGTTTGATATTGATATCCTGCGATGTAAAAAACAAGCAAAAAAGCAACAAGTGGCACTAGGCACTGGGTCAATAGGTTAGTCCCAAAAATGATATAAAGTTGCTATAAAATGATTGTAAAACATCCAAAAATGATAATAAAACAGTAGGAATACTTCATAAATTATAGATATGTTGGAGACGTATCACACGCCGGGGTTTCCATCGTCACCGCCACCTGCATAATAGGTCCCTGCCGCCGGTTCGGCACCCATCTATCACTTCGCCCTCACCGAAGACCCGCTGCCGCCATTTTCCTCTGTTCTTGTGAGCACACACGCGCGCAGGAGCCTTCAACCAATTGGGTGTTGCCACATGGCCAATGCTACAGGAGCTGCTACAGTAATTCCAGACCAAGAGTTTTCTGTTGCTTTTGTTTTATTTTCATTTTTTCACCTAAAACTTCCTTTAGCTATATCTTTTAGTCTATATATGTAATTTAGGCGATTCTTTTTCCTACACACTCACTAGAAGTTTGTGACAACACCAAAATTTCACATGTCTGCACTTTTCAAATTTTAATTCCTTCAAATTTGAATTTACCTTCGAGAGACCATAACTTTTAGACCGTCTGACGAAACTGAGTGTTTCTTTTTGCGTTGTGATCGCAGTGCATTGTCGATGATTTGTACATGCTTTTATGCTATTGTTCTTTGAGTTTTTAAAATTATTTTCTTGTTGTTGGTATTATTTTGGTTTTATTTGAGTTTCGGTGATGATTTGTTGATTGTGTGAAACGTGTAGATTGTCCGGAGTGCGACACGAGCTATTGTTAGGAGTGTGACTTTTTAAACCAGAACCAAGGCAAGTTACATGTTGATCATCCTTTACCTATTTTTTTCTATGCATGTAGTCTATATCACATTATGAATATATGCATGTGTAGTAATACTATATTATTGTGCTATGCTGTTGAGCTATCTCCCGTCAATGCAAATCATGGTAGTTGTAGCATTGCTATGCTAGTAGACGGGGTTGGTTTGTGTATACATTGAGTTTATGTGAGGATTATATCTATAACTAAATTGAGTAATAAATAAGGGTTTAATTCACCTTTGGGCGGAAGTGCTATTGTTTGGTGTTGAGCGAAGGCATCATGGGGTCTTGCACCATTTCTAAGGCCATGCGCCCATGAGAATGCACCTAAGTGGAGAGCCGCCCAGGTTCAAAAAGATCAGATAGACTTAGTGACTAGTAGCTTCCATGTACGACCACTAGCTATATGGGCTCTGGCCTAGTTGATCAGTTTCTGGAACCCTTGCCCAGACACTGTCGACAGGTGTAGAGTATGTAGGTGGGATGTGACCGCCAGCTGGTTAAGGGAGCCTCTTCTGAAAGACTTCGTCTCAATCTTCAGACTAGGTCCAGTGGGTAAAGCGTACTAAACTACGCAGAGTATTAAGAACTAATCATGTTTAGCCGTGTCCCCAGTTATGGACAAATTTGAGCAACTATGCCATTACAATTGTTGGATGATGTTGACAGATGTGACACTTAATAATTTTTTTGGGGAACTTAATAATGGGTAGGTTGGAGTTGGACTTGCCAATTCAACCTTGTGTATTTAATTGTAGTTATAAAAGACTTAAATAAAAATTTGACTATTAAGTGGTTATGAGGACAAATTCAGCTTTCTACAAAATAACCATCAAGCCTTTCTTTGGTTATACTATGCATATACATGTAGGTCTACTTTATTATTACTCCTGTGCAAGTTACCAATGCGTTCAAAGTATTCACCTATATAGCTGTAATGTGTCATGTTGCAAGATATTCGGACGAAGAGTAAGGTACTGTTAGGGTCACGAGCCTGCACTCAGCATCGCCAGTGGGCTATGATGGGACTCATCGTTATTTCTTCTAATTTTTCATTGTTTGATTGAATAAAGCTAGATATGTGCTATGCAGATTGTTTTATTTTTATGAATTCTGGATCATACGTTGTAATAAATGATGCACTTGTTATTCTGGTATTCATCTATACTGTGTGTACTAGCCAGTCGATCCAGGGACTAGCACGGTAAGCACAGAGACTCAAATCCTTCGAGGTTTGGTCGTTACACTCGCTCATGCACTCAAGTCCATGTTGACGTGCTCTTGTAGTGAGAGCGGTAGAATGTCCAATGGGGACAACGGATTGAAGTCGTAGACGACCTCGAAGGTGGACTTGCCGGTAGTCAAGTGTCGTGCTTGATTGTAGGCGTACTCGGCGATGGGTAAGCACTCCTCCCACTCCTTGATGTTCTTCTTGATCAACACGCGTATGAGAGTAGAAGCGTCCGGTTCATGACCTCTGTTTGGCAGTTGGTTTGTGGATGGTATGCCGAAGAGAATAAGAGCTTGATTTCGACCGTGGCGCATAGTGTCTTCCAAAAATAGCCTAGGAACTTGACGTCACGGTCCAAAACAATCGTCTTTGGCACTCCATGTAGACGCAAGATTTCCCTACAAAAGAGATTTACAACATGTGAAGCATCATCTATCTTGTTGCATGGGATAAAATGTGCCATCTTAGAGAAGCGGTCCACAACAACAAATACGGAATCTTTGCCATTTCGAGTTCAAGGAAATCCAAGAAAAAAGTCCATACTAATATCTCCCCGTGGGTGATATGGAATAGGAAGTGGCATATAGATACCATGGGATTGAGCTTTAGACTTAGCTTTGCGACATGTAGAGCATCGGTTGGTGTAGCGGGAGACTTCGCGGAACATCATGGGCCAAAAGTAGTTCTTGGAGAGTGTAGCAAAGTTCTTGTCACGTCTAAAGTGACCCATAAGTCCTCCTCCATGAGCCTCTTGCAAAAGTAACAACCAAAGAGAAGAATCGAGGATACATAGTTTGTTAGCTCTCATAAGATTATCATCTTTGATGTAATAGCGTTCCCAAGATGTATGTGTCAAGCAATTGGTATAGGGAATAGCAAAAGTAGGAACATGCACATGCAAGTCTTTTATGTGCTCAAAACCAATGACATTCAATTCAAGTTTAGTTACAAGGATGCATTTGCGGGAAAGAGCAACCACCACAACGTTTTCCTTACCTTTGGTGTACTTGATAACATAAGCAAAAGACTCAATGAACACCCTTATCAACACCAAATGTGCATTTCTCCATGTTAGCATAGAGTCGCTCTTTTCTAAGAGTTTGCAAAATGGTTCTAAGATGGGGGTCATGATCTTCTATAGACATGCTAAACACAAGTATATCTTCAAGGTAGACCACAACTGTGGGGACCCCAACTCATAAGTCGTGATCACCGAATGCACGTGTACAGTGATCCCAGAGATCAATGCTCACTGAACACACAGAAGATCAATAACAAGAGTCTTACATCCATACATATCGTCTTACACAAATTATGACCATTATGGTCAAGTCTTACATAGATAAAGCCACAAGGGCTAAATACCAAATGAACTTTAACAGCAGAAATCTTTGTCGATAAGTAGAACCCATGCCATCTGCCTTAACCCTACAGGCATTCTGACTGGGAAACATCCTAGTTCGCATGTTTGTTTCCAAAGAACTCTTCTTCGAACTCCTGTTCTTCCATGCCTGGCCAATTAAATAACCAGTGGCAAGACAATGAGTACTTTGAATGTACTCGCAAGCAACCCATGTGTTGGCTCAAGATACAACAATGCATGACATAGGTAAATTTTTGCAGAAAGCTAATTTTGTTGTGTTATGACATGTTCAACAACTGGTAAAACATGCATCATATGAATTCAAGTAACCTTAGGAACTGGTTACAGATATCAACATAAAGGGAGTGGGCTCCAACCCAACTCATCCATGTCAAGTCCTTTCACTTCACCCAAGTAGTTCTTCCCACACACACTGGTTTGTAAACAAGTGGACGTAGCCCAAGAGCGGTTAACCAACTATCCTTGACCGTGGACAAGGCTATTCGAATAGTTTTACACTCTACAGAGGTTGCACACTTTACCCACAAGATCCGGGGAACTTCCGTGTCATCCACGACCCGCGGTACCTCAAGTACCTGGGGTAAGCACCCGATCATTACCTTTCCCTAGACGACACTAACATAGAGTCCACTCGATTGGTAGCAACCCCCGTGCCCAACATTTCTCATATTAAGAATTTGGATCCACGCTCCCATATTCATCTCATACCACAAGCACGGGGTACCAACGGTGTGTCCGGTGCCCTGTAAAAATAGTCATGGCCACCCTACCTGGCACGACCCCGTCCTGAGAGAGCGCAACAACAACTCTCGTCACTAGTAATGCAGGCTCAAAGCTAGTATCAGCCTAGGTAATCAATAATGCCCTTTCCGATATAAGGGTGGAGTGGTTGCGCATGTAAGGTTAGAATAATGGTCGCAACTTAAACCAATCGGTTTGAAAACAACACACACACTTGCTTCGGTACACCACTTCGTCATCAAGTGGTTACCCAACTCATTATCTCCCTCGGGCATAAGTGGCACCCGACAGGGTTTTCGAAAAGTTTTTGAAAACAATCTTTCTTCCATCACCATGCATATACCCAACCCATTTGCGTAGCAGCTACTTAGCATGCATAACCCTCATAGAAAGGTAGGGTCATGCATCATGCAAGTGTCAACGAGAAAAGCAGCGGAGGCAAACCACCTCAAGTGGTCACCACATTATCATGACTTCGATGCAAGTAATAAAAGTGCCATTTGACATGCATTAAAAGGGTTTCTTAGACATGGTCAAAGGGCAGCTTGCCTGGCTCAGCAAAGTCTTCTTGGGTCTTCAAAGTTTTCTGGTCCCACTCCTTCATCGGCAACGCAATCTATCGTCGCAAAATAATAACGAGAAAAATAAGGCAATAATAAAACAGAAAAACCAAAGTGCTCAGAAAAATGTCAACTCATTTTTGTTAAAAACTAGGGTGAAAACTAATAAGGGGAAAATTCCTAGTTTTGGTCTTGGAGTGGCAGAATAGGAGAAATGGATTTTCAGAGGGGTTTAAACATATTAAAATTTGAATTTGAATATGAACAATACATAAAAGTTGTTTGGGCATGAGTAAAAGTTATACCATTAAATAGGTGGGATTTTTAGAAAAATATGGGAGTTGTAATTATTGCATTTGGATGAATATTTAATCTTGTGGATTTTTTGGAAAAGTGAAAGAAAAGGAAAAGGAAAAAGGCCACTGTGCAACTGGGCCAGAACAGCCGCAGTGCACAGGCCAAGAGGCGATTCGGCCCAGGCGAGCCGAGCGTTGTGCGCTCGCCAGGTTTGAACCTGACAGGCGGGGCCCAGGTGCTAGTGAGAGAGAGGGAGGCGAGGGAGAGGAGAGGCTGACAGGCAGGGCCCGCCCGTCATCCCTAACCCTGCGACAGAGGGCCGACGAGCTCACCGGCGATGTTTTCGGGCACGACGGGGTGAGCTGATGGCACCATTGGACTCCTCGTCATGTCGCCATTCGGGTGGTGCCCTAGTTAGCCGGAGGGGAGCAGTGGTTCGCCGGCAACGAGGTTCGCGGCGGAGGAGCATCGGGCGTCGATGGCTCCGGCCATTTACAACTGCAAAACAAGCGGAAAAGAGGGGGCAAATGGTCAGTGGGGTGTGGGGGTTCCAGATCGGGGCTTAGGAGCAGCGGAGCTCGATCTTGATCTCGAGAGCTTCTCGAGAGGAGCGGGTGGCGTAGGGGTGATTAGGGGAGTGAGAGAGCGAGTGGTGAGGAGAGTAGGGCTCGGGGAGGCCCTTAAATAGGCTAACGACAGGGTGCCATGGACTCGTGCGCCGGCGAGCTCCTGCTTGTCGCCACATGGCTCGGGAGGAGCTGGCGCCGTGTCTGGGGTGTTGCTGGGCGTGGACTACGCCGAGGGGAGCTAAGGGAGAGAGCGGGGTAAGGCCAGAGATACCGCGCATGTGAGACCGCTCATTAGAGCTCTTGGGCGGCCGGTGCGCGTGCGAGCAGGGGTAGCTGGAGGGAGAAGGAGGAGGGGGACGAGGCCGTAGCATATTGCGGACGCCGAGGAGCATCGTCGGGCACACTGGGGAGGCCCAAGGTGGCCGGAGGTGCTTGGCAGGGGGCGGCTACAGTGCGGGAGCGCACTGTAGTGCACTCCAGAGCGCCCAAATGGCCGGCATGGCCATTTTATATGCAATGTGGGCGCAGCCAAAGGTGTCTGGCAGCTCTAGGGGGAAGTAAAGAAGTGGGCTATGGCCTTGGATGCTTTGGGTGGCCAGTGGGTGAAGAGAGAGGAAGGAGAAGAGTGGAAATGGGGCTGTCCAGAATAGAAAATTGGTGGTTTCATCCTCTTGATCAATGGGCATTGACTTGTGCTAAATGCCAGAGGTAGAGGGAGGTTAGGAGGAGGTGTGGTAAACGGGAGAACTCAATTGGATTAGTGGAAGAGGCCCAAACAGGGTTTTTAGTTAAAATGTAGAAGTTGTTTGATATGGTTTTGGGGTACTTGCACTGATTTCCTTCTTGTGAAACGTGGCAGGGGTGTTTTTCTTGACAAAATGACAGGGTAGAAAGAAGATGAGCTCATTTGGAAGAGTTTGCTAATGTAACCTTGGCAAACCCTAGATATTAGCAGAAATGAACTTGTGTAGATCTAGTTGAGCAAATCACTTCCCCTTGATGCACCACTTGGTGTAGTAGCCTCATTTGGTCATGTGAATATTCTCACAAAAGTTGGGATCAAGGAGAGAAAGTTGGTAGTACAAAGTTGTTCAAATTTGATTCTGGTCAGAGAGGGTTTTGGGGCATTTTGGTGAGCCAAAATGACCTTGATTGATATGAGGCTTTGCAAGGTGATCACAATATGCATTTGTGACTTGCTGGATTTTCCCTGGATTTTTTATGAAAATATTTCCTGTAGAAATATTTCAAATCCTTGAAATGGGCATAAATGATTTTGGGAGGTGTCGGTGTCAAAACCGGCAGATCTCGGGTAGGGGGTCCCGAACTGTGCGTCAAGGCCGGAAGGTAACAGGAGACAAGGGACACGATGTTTTTTACCCAAGTTCGGGCCCTCTCGACGAAGGTAATACCCTACTCCTGCTTGATTAATATTGATGATATGGGTAGTACAAGAGTAGATCTACCACGAGATCCAGGAGGCTAAACCCTAGAAGCTAGCCTATGGTATGATTGTTGTGTATGGAGTTGATTGCCTACGGACTACAACCCTCCGGTTTATATAGACACCGGATAGGGTTAGGGTTACATAAAGTCGGTTACAATGGTAGGAGATCTTGAATATCCGCATCGCCAAGCTTGCCTTCCACGCCAAGGAAAGTCCCATCCGGACACGCGACGAAGTCTTCAATCTTGTATCTTCATAGTCCAGGAGTCCGGCTGAAGGTATAGTCCGGCTACCCGAACACCCCCTAATCCAGGACTCCCTCAGTAGCCCCTGAACCAGGCTTCAATGACGATGAGTCCGGCGCGCAAATTGTCTTCGGCATTGCAAGGCGGGTTCCTCCTCCAAGTCCTTCATAGAAGATTGTAAACACCAAGAGTAGTGTCCGGCTCTGCAAAATAAGCTTCCACATATTGCCATAGAGAGAATAATATTAACACAAATCAAATCTGCTGACGTATTCCGCAGTGCGTCATCACACTACGGCCAAGTCCTTTACTCGAATCGTTTTTACTTTTCCACCTCAGCATGTTTTGCGAGGCGGTTTCCTTGGCACGTCTTGTCAAAGCAGAGATCGTGTACCCCCTTTACAGGATTCTCATCAATACGGACGTGGGTAACCCAACCGCGCCATTTATCACGACACTTGGGAGGCAAGCGAGTTTTACTAGGCTGGTGGGGACGCACAACCGCATCCGCCCATATAAGGGGATAAGGATCCACCTTTTTACCTACGCCTTCTTCCTCCTTTGCCTATCCATCTCCTGCGCACTCGAGCTCCAGCGCCCAAGCCCGCACTTCCCACCTCAACCTTCTCCAGCAATGTCCGGAGCGAGAGGCAAGTGGATGGTCTCCTCCGTCATGGAGGGCCATGTCAAAAAGCTAAGGAAGGCCGGATACTTGTCCAAAGACATCGCGCACCGGCTTCCCGAGGAGGGGCAGCTTCTCCCCACCCCAAGGCCCCATGAGAGGGTAGTATTCCTTCCCCACTTCCTCCGCGGACTGGGTTTTCCACTCCACCCATTTGTCCGGGGGCTCATGTTTTACTATGGCCTGGATTTCCACGATCTGGCCCCGAACTTCATCCTCAACATCTCGGCGTTTATCGTCGTGTGCGAGGCTTTCCTCCGCATCCGCCCCCATTTCGGCCTCTGGCTCAAGACCTTCAACGTCAAGCCCAAGGTGGTGCGCGGCAGCCAGGCGGAGTGCGGAGGCGCCATGGCGGGCAAGATGGCCAACGTCCTATGGCTCGAGGGCTCCTTCGTGGAGACCCTGAAGGGGTGGCAATCGTGGTGGTTTTACATCACCGAGCCGCGCGATCCGAAATGGATCACAACCCCCGAGTTCCGATCCGGACCCCCCACGCGGCTTATGTCCTGGAAAGAGACGGGCCTGTCGTGGGGCGACGAAAAAGAGGTGACCGGACTGCAGACATGCATCCAGTCCCTGGTGAACAAGCCGATCAAGCTCGTCAATGTAGTCCAGGTTATGCTCGTCCGCCGGATCCTCCCGTGTCAACAACGGGGCTTTAATCTGTGGGAGTTCAACCCGGCGCAGCACCAAACCCTTAACAGGCTCTTCGACACGACGTATGAAGACGTCTGGAAGGTGCTAACCAAAGGCGCCGAGGCTCCCACATCCGCTTCCGAGGACCGCGGATACAGCTCGCAGCGTCACGCTAGCGAGGTAAGCTATTTTCACCTTTTACAGGATGTTAAGTTTTTTCATAGTTTGACTCTATGCGGGATCTAAACTCCCTTACCTTTGACAGGCTTGGCGGGCGAAGTCCGGATCGATTAACTGTCCGGCTCCCTTGCCCGAAGACCCAGCCCCCGCTCTACTAGCGAAGCTGCTGGTTCCGGCACCTTATGTGGTGCCAGAGAATAAGGCCAAGAAGAAGAAGGCCACGGGGACTCGAAAGAGTTCCCGACATATGGTGGTGTCGGACTCGTCGTTCGACGAGTCCGAGACGCACTCCTCCCGTGAAACGAGGAGGAGGAAGAAGAAACCTCTCCCCCCCAGCGGGGGAGGAGAGAAGAGGAAGGCCGCCCCAACGGGAGAGGCCGAGGGGTCTAGGAAAAGGAAGACCCCTCCGCCGGACTACGCCCCCAACGCCGAAGAGGGCAAATAGGAGTGGCCAAACAGGGCCAAGCGTCCGGCGAAATCATAAGTTCGGATATCAGAATAACTCATGATGTTCCTTTGTTGCACAGCTTTCCCTAATGTCGAACAAAATTATGCAGCCCGCCCTGGGCCGAACTCAACGAGTCGTCGAGCGGCTCCCTGGATTCATCGGACGTGAACTCAGCTCTGCCCGCTGTCTCCCCCCGCACTGCGGACGACGCCGAAGTGGCATCGCAACAAGCTCCGGGGCAGGAGGAGGTGGTCCTGGAGGAGCCGCAGGGCGACCTCCCGGACCCCAGGAGTAAAGGGGACAAGACCCCCCACAGCTCCAAGTCCGGCTTTGTGCCGGACACCGTGCCGGAATCTTCAACAGTTCCGGACTGCGGTATGCGAACTCCTTCCAAGAGGAGCAAGCCTTCTGAGCCGGCAGCCTCCGTCCAACCGGAGGTGCCGGACAATCTGCTCGAGGTGCTTGACGGCGCCTCCATCAACGAGGAGCACCGTACTATTATGAGTACGGTGATCCAGAAGGTTCTGTCCGCCAAGAGCGGACTGAGTGAAGCTTGCGCTAGCCTCCTAACGGGCTTCAGGTAAGTAAAAATATGTAAAAATATAACCACATAGACAGTAGCCCCTGATGCTCTGTTTGGCATTCGGAAAGAAAAGCCGAATAGAGGATCTAGTAAATTTCGCAGGAGTCTAACAATAAAGAGTCAATATGCGTGTGCAGGTTTCACTGCTATCCACTGCCGCACTGACTGCGGAGGTGGGTGTCCTGAAACAGGACCTCAAGCGGACCGAGCAAGAACTCGGCCTTGCCAAGCGGCAGCTCGAGGAAAAATAAGGTAGGAAATACCTTACAGTAAAAGTGCCTATAGAGAGGCGTGATTGCACAGGATTGCACTGCTTATTATAGGGGCCATGACTGAGGTGGCGACCCTCAAGCAGGCGCTGTCCAAGGCCGAAAAGAAAATGGCCGCGGAGCGCACCGAGCAAGAGAAACTTGGGGCTCAGGTCGGCGAGGTGCAACAAGAGCTTCAGGCTCTCATGAAAAAACATGAGAGTTTGGAGCTTGAGTCAAAGACCCAAGCGTCCGAGCTCGCGGCGGCCCTTGAGACTACCAAGTCTGCCAAGGCCGAAGCCCAAAAGGCCCTCCAAGAGTTGGAGGAGATTAAGAAGATAGCAGCGGGTAAGGCATTCTTTATGCAAAGCAGAAATATAAAAGTAAACTACTTGTTACTTACCCAAATCCGGAGTTCTCCAGGGGCATTCGCAGATCTTCCCCGCAGCGTATCCGACGCCGCCGCATTCTACCGAGCTGAAGAGGGCAGCTCGACGGAGAAGGTGTTCTGGTCTCAGTATGCTGAGGCCGGACACCCTGTGCCCTTGAGCGACCAGCTGAAACAGCTGGTCGAGCTCCACAAGGCGGCCGAACAGGCCATGAAGGGCTTCATAGTTCGGCTGTGGCCCGGAGAGGCCCTGCCTGGGAGCTACTTCGGGCTGGTGCGGCGGCTGGTGGAGGCCTGTCCAAGGCTCGAGGTCATCAAGCGCTCCGTCTGCATCGAAGGTGCCCGTCGGGCCCTTGCCCGTGCAAAGGTGCACTGGGGTAAGCTGGACGGTGAGAAGCTTGTGAAGGACGGGCCGCCGCCGGGGAAGGAGCATCGCAAGCCCGAGAACTATTACAAGGATGTTCTTGCGGGTGCCCGCCTTGTGGCGGATGAATGTACCAAGGATGTAATTTTTGAATAAACTCGCTCGTTTTTATCCTGTGCGCTGAAAACTTGTTCATAGGCGCTTAAGCAATGCTTGTTGAATTTAAAATATTATTTTCTGTGCGGCCGTTTATCAAAAAATTGAGAGATGGCCAGTCGTCGGCTTCTGCCCCCATGCCACTAGTGCTGGGGTGTTCGGGATAAACCTGAGCGCTCTTTTTCCCATAGTTGGGTCCTTCGAGGGAGGCGCTCAGCACAACGAACCAGGCAATCGGACTATAATGCTTGAACACTCTCACTTAGCCATAGAACTTTATAATTTTAAATTTCGGCGAAGCCCCTAGTTCGGAAGACCGAGTTCGGGGCGCTATCCACGCCTTGGCCGGACAAATCCGGCTCCTCGCTCGAAGCGGCATAAGTCTTTAGGGACTCGAAAAAACCTCTCGAACAGCGACCGGTCTCTCGCCTCATCATGACAGTCAGTTTTAGCTTTCTCCACTGAGGTGCTTAACCCAGCTCAACCGGGGCACAATCGCAGTGGTTCTCCTAGTGCTACCTTAGCCGATATAGCGGAACGTAAGGCACCAAAACATAGGAGCCGGGCAAACCCAACTATTGACCCAAATCATGATTCGGAGCCGATGCATATAGTGCTATAAGTTCGGGGTGCCGCACTTGTGAAAGTGTACGGACTTCTCACACCATATTAAAGGGTACTGAAGCCCCTGGCGTACTTGCCGTACCACAGTGTACGGGTGCAACATGTCATTAATGAACATATATAAAAGAGAGTAATGCAGAAAATAGACAAAAGCTATGCATTGTTTATATAAGAGGCTATTTATCAAAGCCGAACGATACAAATAGTGTGGTAAGCAAAAGATATTGGACTATTCAGTATGTCCTGACCAGGGGCAGGCCGCGGAATTGTATTTAAAACAGGTATACCGCTCGTAACAGAGACCACCTGGGAGTTCCATAGTGCGGCATGGCTTGTCTGCCTCCCTGGATCTTGCATCGTTTGTGCGGCAGTCGAATTGCCGAACAGGTCGTCCGAAGTATGGAGTCCTGAAAGTAAGAAAAAATTAAAAAAAGAATCTGGCAGCCCCTAGTACGTTTTAAGCCATATTCTGGGCGTGCCGTTATTGTGCCCCTTCCCCTGTGCCCATGGTATTTCAAGGGCGTAGTTATGTACGCGAGGTACTGGTTTCGCTATGTCGCGAAAGCTGGGGTTGGGGCCGCATTGCTACCCTTGCTCAGAGTGTTCCAGGCGGTCCTGCTGTGGGTTACTCCGGGCGCGCTTGGCAGTGTCTGGCTTTTTAATGGCCGGACTAGAGAATTGCCTGAGAAGGCTACTTTGTACCTCCGCTGTGAGAGCCGCCGTATGCTCCTCCGTACGGAGGGAGCGTTCGGTGTTTCCGTTGACTGTAATTACTCCTCGAGGGCCTGGCATCTTGAGCTTGAGATATGCGTAGTGCGGCACCACGTTGAACTTTGCAAATGCGGTTCGTCCGAGCAGGGCGTGATAGCCACTGCGAAACGGGACTATATCGAAGATTAACTCTTCGCTTCGGAAATTGTCCGGGGATCCGAAGACCACGTCAAGTGTTACTGAGCCTGTACAGTTGGCTTCTACACCTGGTATAACGCCTTTAAAGGTCGTTCTTGTGGGCTTAATCCTTGAGGGATCTATGCCCATTTTCCGCACTATATCCTGATAAAGCAGGTTCAGGCTACTGCCGCCGTCCATGAGGACTCTTGTGAGATGAAATTCGTCGATGATTGGGTTGAGAACCAATGCGGCGAAGCCGCCATGACGGATGCTAGTGGGATGGTCCCTTCGATCAAAAGTGATCGGGCAGGAGGACCATGGGTTGAACTTTGGGGCGACTGGCTCTATCGCGTATACGTCCCGTAGCGCACGCTTCCGCTCCCGCTTGGGAATGTGGGTTGCGTATATCATGTTCACCGTCCGCACTTGTGGGGGAAAGCCCTTCTGTCCATTGTTGTTCGGCGGCTTGGGCTCCTCGTCGTCGCTGTGCAGCCCCTTGTCTCTGTTTTCGGCCCTTAACTTGCCTGCCTGCTTGAACACCCAACAATCCCTGTTAGCGTGATTGGCTGGCCTTTCGGGGGTGCCATGTATCTGGCACAAGCGATCGAGTATTCGGTCCAAACTGGACGGGCCCTGAGTATTCTTTTTGAATGGCTTTTTCCGCTGACCGGATTTATAGCCTTTGAATCCGGCATTGACTGCCGTGTCTTCATTGCTGTCGCTGTTAACGCGGCGTTTTTGCTTATTCCGACGTGTCCTGCCACTTTTGTCCTTGGTATCCGAATTACCAGGGTTCTTTGATAAGTTGTTACTGCGAGCTAGCCAGCTGTCTTCTCCCGCGCAAAAGCGGGTCATGAGTGTCGTGAGGGCTGCCATGGATTTCGGCTTTTCCTGTCCCAGGTGCCGGGCAAGCCACTCGTCGCGGATGTTATGCTTGAAGGCTGCTAGGGCCTCTGCGTCCGGACAGTCGACTATCTGGTTTTTCTTTGTTAGGAACCGTGTCCAGAATTGTCTGGCCGATTCCTCTGGCTGCTGAATTATGTGGCTTAAGTTGTCGGCATCCGGTGGTCGCACGTAAGTGCCCTGGAAGTTGTCGAGGAATGCAGCTTCCAGGTCCTCCCATGAACCGATTGAGTCTGCTGGCAAGCTGTTAAGCCAATGCCGGGCCGGTCCTTTAAGTTTGAGCGGGAGGTATTTGATGGCGTGTAGATCATCGCCGCGTGCCATGTGGATGTGAAGGAGATAATCCTCGATCCATACCGCCGGGTCTGTTGTGCCATCGTATGTTTCGATGTTTACGGGTTTGAAACCCTCTGGGATTTTATGATCCATTACTTCATTCGTGAAGCATAGAGGGTGTGCGGTGCCTCTGTACTGGGCTATATCACGACGTATCTCGGAAGCGCTATGTCTGTTGTGTTCGGCCCGGCCGGATTTTTTGTATCCGGATTTTTTGGATTTTATGATCCATTACTTCATTCGTGAAGCATAGATCGATCTTGTTTGTCTTGCCTTATCCTCTAGTATGTCTCGCAGGTCGGGCGCATTTTCCCGTGCCTTAGTTGAGCGGCGTCGGGGCATGGCTTGGGTGGAGGGCCGATGGGCATCTCTATCGTGGCCGCGAGGTGGCCGGTCTGCCATGTCATGCACTGGTGATGTAGGTGCTTCCTCCTCTGATCGGGGTAGCGACCTATGCTTCGGGTAACTCTTGGAGGGGCGTTCGAGTTCATACTCTTCGGCCGTAAGGACTTCAGTCCATCTGTCAGCTAGCAAATCTTGGGCAGCTTTAAGTTGTTGCTGCTTTTTCTTGAGGCTGCTTGCCATGGCTAAAAGCCTGCGTTTAAAACGCTCTTATTCGGCGGGGTCTGATGGTATGACGAATTCGTCGTCATCGAGGCTTGCCTCGTCTTCAGAGGGAGACGTTTAGTTATCATCCTTGACCTCTCGGTCTACCGCTCTCTCATGAGGGCTGGCTTCTCCATCTTCTTGTGCTGAATCTTGCTGAGGTGGGTGTTCTTCGGTGTTATCCGGGGTAGTATTATCTCCCGTGCCGGAATCACTGTTTTTGCTTTGGTGGGATTTAGAGCGGCGCCGCTGACGCCGGCGCTTCGGCTGTTTCTTGGGGGCGTCATCCCCCACTGTTCCATCGCCATCTCCATCTTTTGGAGTATCCACCATATATATGTCATATGATGAGGTGGCCTTCCAGCGCCCTACAGGTGCTGGTTCCTGTTCGTCTCCTACATCGTCGTCCATGCCGTCGATGTCTTCGGAGCTAAAGTCGAGCATGTCGGTTAGATCGTCGACAGTGGCTACAAAGTGGGTGGTGGGTGGGCTTTGAATTTCCTTATCGTCCGTATCCCACCCTCGCTGACCGTAGTCTGGCCAGGGCTCTCCTGATAAAGAGAGAGACTTAAGAGAGTTCAGGATGTCGCCAAAAGGCGAATGCTGAAAGATGTCTGCGGCGGTGAACTCCATTAACGGCGCCCAATCGGATTCGATTGGCAGGGGCACGGGGGGTTCGGAGTCCGGGGAGGAGTCCGGATCCTCGGAGTCACGGGCCATGCGGAGTGCGGGGCTGGAGTTCGGCTCGATCGCCTCTGAGATTGCAGCCCCTGAGGCGGCGTCCAACCGCTGATCCTCGATCGGCGCAGTATGCTCCGAATCAATGGTCAAAACCGATGCGTATGGGGCCTCCAAGGCGCTGTTCGGCGGCAGAGCTATATCATGCCAATCGAGACAGTGCGGCGCGCTTGGCTGTGGCTCGAATCCATCGAAGATCAAGTCCCCGTGGATGTCAGCCGTGTAGTTTAGGCTTCCAAACCTGACCTGATGGCCAGGGGCGTAGCTTTCGATCTGCTCCAGGTGGCCGAGTGAATTGGCCCGCAGAGCGAGGCCGCCAAAGACGAAGATCTGTCCGGGGAGAAAAGTCTCACCCTGGACCGTATCGTTGTTGATGATCAAAGGCGCCATCGGGCCTAAAGGCGACGACACAGAGGAACTCTCAATGAAAGCACCAATGTCGGTGTCAAAACCGGCGGATCTCGGGTAGGGGGTCCCGAATTGTGCGTCAAGGCCGGATGGTAACAGGAGACAAGGGACACGATGTTTTTTACCCAGGTTCGGGCCCTCTCGGTGGAGGTAATACCCTACTCCTGCTTGATTAATATTGATGATATGGGTAGTACAAGAGTAGATCTACCACGAGACCCAGGAGGCTAAACCCTAGAAGCTAGCCTATGGTATGATTGTTGTGTATGGAGTTGATTGCCTACGGACTACAACCCTCCGGTTTATATAGACACCGGATAGGGTTAGGGTTACATAAAGTCGGTTACAATGGTAGGAGATCTTGAATATCCGCATCGCCAAGCTTGCCTTCCACGCCAAGAAAAGTCCCATCCGGACACGGGACGAAGTCTTCAATCTTGTATCTTCATAGTCCAGGAGTCCGGCTGAAGGTATAGCCCGGCTACCCGAACACCCTCTAATCCAGGAATCCCTCAGGAGGTTTTGTCCAATATTTTGAACATGACCATGTGTTTAAACTCTTATATGTGGAAAATATATGTCCACTGAGTTTCCCTGATTTTTGTCAAATATTTTTGAAATAATAAAATAATTTTTCCCTATTAAAGATCATTTCTGGCCTTAAGAAAAAGCTTTTAAACAAAATAGGAAAATAACTTTTAAAATTATATTTTTGTGGTTTATGGGAGTCCTATATCTAATAGGATTCAAATATACCTTTTTGCAAGATTTTTCACACCCCAAATCAAGTACCTCTAGTGCAAACCTCAATTCAGGGGGTTTAGAAAATACTTTTTGGCCAAATTATTTTTGTAAGAAATTACTATATTTCTCTATACACATGGCATGATCATTGGGCAGAAGCTTGGGGCAAGGAGATGAGGTATAGATGGTGAAGTTGTGTTGACTTTAAAGAGCACTTGAAGAACACAAAGAGAAAACCAACTCAAAAATAAAAGCCAAATAATGCAAAAGTTTTTGTCAAACAACACTTTATCATGATTTATTAGCTTAAGTGTTGTGGCATGAAAATCAGGGTGTGACAACAACAAATATGCCATTGTAGGGGCGAAGAACATAATGCATCACATGCATAAAAGTGGCGGGTGCTTCGGATAAGCCCATAGGCATAACTAGCCTTTCATACAAACCAAATTTGGTTTTCAAAGCGGTTTCCATTCATCACCTTCTTGAATGTGTATTTCGTAATAGCCACTTTTAAGATCAATTGGAGAGAAAATTGTGGCTCCGCTAACTCATCTAGCATATCATCAAGGCGCGGAATGGGGTAGCGATGACGAATGGTGATTGCATTAATGGGGCGACAATTAGAACACATGTGAAAACTACCATCTATCTTAGGCGCAAGAATTACCGGAACAACACAAGGACTTAACTTTCATGTACATGCCCATTTTCAATGAGTTTTTGTACTTGCCTTTGGATTTCTTTTGCCTTGTCCGGGTTGACGGGGTATGGTGCCTTGTTTGGTAGGGGTGCGCCGGGGATGAGGTCGACTCGATGTTTGATGCCTCATCGTGGAGGTAGTCCTGCAGGTAGCTCATCGGGGAAAACGTCCTTGAATTCGTGTAGTAGAGAAGATAACTCTAAAGATAGATGGCGAGAGGTGTTAGTCCTTGCCACTTCATCTTTGCACAATAAGACATAGTAGGTGACACAAGATGGGTTCTCACAAACTTCTCTCATCTCTCTTTTGGTAGCTAGAAGCACTAAGTTTTTCTTGTCGCTCATCGTGGAGGCACTCATCTTTGGCTTGTGGTGCTCACTCTCTTTTTGGTGGCTCACTCTCTCACTATTCTCTCCATGATTGGTGGTTGCTTGCTTGTCGGCAATCACTTGTTTTGATGACATAGGTAGTATCACGTATTCCTTTCCATTCGTCTTGAAGCTATAGTGATTGCTTCTCCCATTGTGGATGACGCTGCGGTCCAATTGCCAGACTTGAGCGATGTGCTCCACTTGGATGGTGTCGGAGTTGCTATGCCATTGGACCTTGTAGGGATGAGGATGCTTCATCTTGACCAATTGTAGCTTGGAACATAGCTCTTCACTTGCCAATTTGTGGCAAGTTCCTCCGTCGATTATGACCTTGACGGAACATCAATTGATGCCCACTTTGGTATGGAAGATGTGGCAACATTGGTCTTCCTCTTGATGGTGTTGAAGTGTCAAGACCTTGGAGACAACGAGAGTGGGGGTCGAATCATTGTCAAAAAAGACTTGCTCATCTTCATCTTCATTCACTTGCCAGTGCATGGCCACATGCTCGAGGTCTTCCATTTGTTCCTCACTCATCGAGTCATATAGGTGTCATCGTTGTTGGGAATCATGGTCCATCTGGTGGGACATTGGTAATTCTTGTGGCCTCGTCCTTGGCAAGTAAGACAATTGATGGAACTTGTCTTGTCGGTCTCATCCAGTGGAGTTGTAGATGATGAAGCTCTCAGCTTGAAGTTGCTTGTAGTAAGTGGACGGCTTGAAGATGTCGAAGTTTTCTTAAAACTTGACTTGTTGCCATTGCTTCTAGAAGGCTTGGTTCTTAGATTCAGAGCTCTGCAGACCCAAGAAGGTTCGAACTCTGGGGCATGAATGAAGGATCCTGCTTCGCAACGGTGCAATCTCGCCATACTCATGTCCTGATCTCGCCAAGTGCGCTGGTTCATGAGGAAGGAATGAACTCGGAGACATACCCAGGTTCGGGCCACCATGCGGTGTAAAACCCTACTCCTTCTTTTGGTTGATTGGCCTCATGAGAAGGTAGAGGATGAACTAGTACAATGGATGAGCAGCCACGTGAGGGCTCGGGTGGTGAGGATGAACTCGGCCAAGGTCAGATCCTTTCTAAGGTGATGGCTAGCCCATATTTATAGTGGTCTTGGTCCTCTTCCCTCGTAGCTTAGGCGGGAAGGGATTCCACAATGGCCAATTTTGAAAGGGGACAAGGAGTACATCTTATCCTGATGAATGGTGGTCTTCGCCTGCAAAGCTTCTAGCCATGATGCAGCGGTGGGCTCGGTGATGACATCCGCCCTGTCGAGCCAGCGATCTTGGACTTGTTGCACCGGAATGGAAAGCTTTGGGGACTTCCTTGGGAAGCTGCACCTGCCCTTGCTCCCTTAGCACCAAAGAGGAAACTGTCCCCTCTGCGCCCGCTGGCGCCGGCGTGGCCTTGGTCGTCATGGCTCACATCATCACAGCCTCATGATGTGGGAGGCTTGCATAGAGTTCTCCGTCCCACGGGAGGCACGCTCATGGAGCTGCTCCTCTAGAGGTCTTGGCGTCGTTCTCCATGCGAGGCTGGGTGCCCTTGCGAGGGTCTTGTCTTGGGGGTCTTGCAACTGGGTCGTACCATGCCTTCGATGAGCCCGTATGCTGGGCCGCATGCATGCAAGTCTAGGTACCCCCCCCCCCCCGATCCTAGAACACCGGCAGTAGCCCTCAGGCCCAAGGCGCGCTAGAGCAGGCTTCAAGGCGAAGCCAAGGGGCAAGGACGAACCAGCATGGCCCCCAATCACCTGCCGGCCAAGCTCGGCGTGTGGCGCATGACGGGGCGCGGGCACCTCCACTTTCCCACGTTGCCTCGGCAATTACCCAGGCTGACAAAAGATCGACACATACCACAGGGCCATCAATGCTCACCCTCGCCTTCCTCTTGATCCCATCCTCTAGCCGAAAGCTTCTCCAGATCCAATCGCAACTCCGCCCCCTTCCTTCTCCTTCTCCAACACCGGCGACCCTGCAAATGGCGCCGAGGAAGTCGAAGCCCGCGATCGAGGCTGCGACCTCCTCCTCTCCTCGCCAGCACTCGACACGTCCTCCATCACCGAGGAGGGGCACATTGGCCCCGTGCCTCCACAGGCGGCGAGTGAAGGCTATGAATGGGGCGAGACCTTGATCTGGGCCGGCTCCGCGGAGCAGAGCACTTTCGCATGGATGGTCTATCCCTTCTTCCTCCATAGCATCTTCGCGGGGTTCGTCCCGCCCTTCTCGGTGTTCTTCTGCGTCGTCCTTGACCACTACGGAATCCACACCCTCCATCTTCAGCCCAACTCCATCCTCCTCCTGTCCATCTTCACCTTCTATCGCGAGGCCTTCATGGGTGTGAGCCCTCCGTGGCGCTCTTCTGTCATTTTTCTGCTTGCGGTTGCACGACAGGGCGCAGCGCTCTACTTGCGCTCCCTTCATCGCGATCCACAAGGGGAATGTGCTCTTGAAGGCCGGGAAGAAGGTGGAGGGCTTACGGAACCGCTGGGTCTTCCTGGACACCAAGGATCTCAACCCGCGCCTAGAACTACCGACAACACTGCCCAAGCGGCTCCAGAGGTGGGGCTCTACAAAGCTCAACAACCCCCGGACGGAGCTATTCTTGAAGAGGATATCCCCGGATATGGAGGCCAAGCAGTTGATGGGGGAATGATCGTGAATGTGCTCTTGAGGGCCCCTGTGGGAATTCCAGGATGCGAGGGATGAAATAAGGCTTCGCCCTGCCAGCCTAACAAGCGAGGAGCTAGACATGGCCCTGGCCGCCCTGCTCAATGGCGATCCAAGGGACCTCCCCATGGCCTACACCCCATTGTACCGCTGTGACGACGGGGGGATCTGGTTGCCACCATGCCCGCCTTCAACGAGGGGGGGCTCATGCCGTCCGAGCACCCCAACTCCCCCGTGTCGGTGTCCTCTAGTGACAGCGGTAGTGAAGAGGACTAGGATGAGACTGAGGACGACGACCGGGAGGAAGCGTCCACCCGTCATAGAGCGACCTCCACCGCAATCTTGAAGACGATGACGACTCCGATGAGCCCTTGGCCACAGACTCCTAGTGCTCCACTAGGGTCCTCAGGCGGTCAAGGCCCGCTCCCCGGACCACGAAAGCGTTCGGCCAGGCAGCCTCAGGAAAAGGTGTGGCTGCGATCCCTTCGGAGGGATCCCCACGCTCCAGCGCGGTGGTCAGTCGACGTGCCAATGTTGCCTCCTCGTCAGGCCCTCCCACTTGCGAACTGCGGCCCCTTGATGAGGCCCGGGGCCTTGGATGAAGCCTACGTCGTGCTCCGCCAGATCGGGGCTGACCTCCAAGACGCCGACAGGTGCCTCGCGAGGGAGCGCCTGGGGCTTGTTTCGGGGTGGCTCCAGGCCGACACAGCCACCAGGATAGCCTGGGGCTGGGCCGAAGCTACCACCGTGGAAAGTAGGAAGGAGGCCGCCGATGCCAAGGTGGCTCATGATATGGCGCTGACTGAGGCACCCTTTGTCATGAAGTGTTTTGGCAAGGCAAAGGCCAAACTGAAGGCCCTTGAGGAGGAGCAGGCTGCATACACATAGCGGCTCCACCAGTGGGAGGAGGACCTCAAGGCCCGCGAGGTGGAGCTCGCCAATCATGACTCAGTGTTGTCCAGGTGACTGTTGATCAGGGTGCAGAACGCGAGCGTCTGACCAAGCTGAAGGAGGAGGTGGTCAAAGCCTAGGCATCCCACACCTAGCGCGTCTGTGAGGCGACAGCCCAGCTGGATGCCAGGGAGAAGACCCTTATCGACGCCAAGAAGAAGGCGGCCGGGGAGCACGACGCCTTCCCCTCCCTCAAGCTCAGGGCTCGCCAGGGGTTCCAGTTGATCTGCAGGGGAGGTTTCAAGGATTCGCTCGTCCTCCCCCCCCCCGAAGGTGGCTACGCAAGGCTCTCCTCTAGGCTTGTCAAAGAACTCGAAGGTGCCACCACCAAGGTGGACTCCTTCCTGGAAGATGGTGCGGAGCATCCTATGGTCATCCCCATGGACCTACCATCGTATCACCAAGAGCCAAGAGGACCCATGACACGAGCACGAGCTAGAGCTCTCGAGAATGAGGTGACTTCCTTCCTTAGTGATATCACGTATGACCCACTTGAGACATGGCTACTACCTCAAACAGAGATTTTTGGTATGCTTAGGTACCAAGGAACCAGCCAGAAGGAGCTACGGTGGAAGATGGACATCAAGAGCCTAAAGAGGATCCGCACCCGCCAGGACGAGCGGCACTACCGCCAGCGAGCAGTACTACCGCTGAAACCCTCCAAGCGGTACTACCGCCGGGCTCCTGCTCCCACTACAAAAAAATACACTTCCATGATGATACGTGTTTGTCACAGTCGGTCACGTTTTCTTTCATGCATATACATCCATGACAAATTTATGACAGAATCAAGATAGTCATACCTATGCTATCGTAGAAGTGTTCCATGACATTACCAAAATTATCATCACGGAAGTGTCCACTTCCATGACGATAGATCGCGCGTCACAGAAGTGCTTTCGTCAAGGGTGACCGATATGTGGCATCCACCGTAACGGAACGCCGTTAAGCTATCGGGTCCAGTTTTGGATCTGATAACCCGTTAATAGACCCAACCAATGGGGATTTTCCACGTGTAAAATCATCATTGGCTGGAGGAAACACGTGTCGGCTCACCACTAGGACAGATGTCATCCACTAATTGGACCCAAAGTGCCTATGATACGTCGACATGTGGCACGGCCCAACAGAGGCCCATTCCTGTGAAAAGGCTTGCCCGTTTGACTTAGTCAAAAGGTGGCAGGCCGGCTCACGGCAAGCCTGTTAACGGCCTGTTCGCATATAGCCCATTTACAGGCCGCTAACCCAGGGCCCGTTTACGGCCTATCTGAATTAGGCCTAGTAGCGTCATCTGGGCCGTCCAAGATAATTCCAGCCCGTTTTAACTTCCGGCCCATGTATGGCCCATGACATCTTTCGGCCCGTATGAGGCCCTTATTACTCTCAGCCCATTTAACGGCTCGTGGTAAAACTGGCCCGTAATGAACAGTGTATCACTTTATACCCATTAACGACACGTGGTGAAACTGGCCTGTAATCAATAGTGTATCACTTTATACCCATTAACGGCCCATTATTTCATTGGGCCGTTTCTAGCCCATGTTATCTTTCGGCCTTCTCGGGGCCCATTTATTCTTGGGCTCATTTCCACATTCGTTTACGTACGGCCCATTACTGTCATTTTCTGCTTGTGGGCCAAATTCAGCCCGTGGTTACAGTCGGCCCGTTTGTGGCCCGTTAATACGTTGGGCCGTTTTCATAGCGTCATCAAAATTCGGCCGATTAACGATGGCCCGTTATGGTCGGCCCATGAACGGACGATTTCAACTCTAGACCATTTACGACCATGTTTGGCCAACCGATCATAAGTCCGTAGAAGGCCCATTGATGATATGGCCCATAGAAGGCCCATTGTGTCTATGACCCACATAAGGCCCATTATTTCTACGCCACGTAGAAGGCCCATTGTTTCTACAGCCCTTAGAAGGCCCATTGTTTCTACGGCCTATAGGAGGCCCATGTTAACTACAGCCAGTGGGCATCAAAGTTCGCCACCAGTGAAAATATAGGGAACACCCTACACTATGCAAAAATGGCTTGCTGTTTTCTTCAGCCGGTGGCTGCATGTTAAGAACAAAAACAAATTACAATTATAAAACAAAAGGAAGGTTGGCATAAAAGTTAACAGTGTAGCAGATAAATGCACCAACCAGAAGTTCAGAAGCTCAGTTCATTTGACCTGACTGTTATGTTTTCATGCTGTATTGTCCAATGGAGCACCATTTTTTCCATAGCTCACTGAAAAGTTGTGGTTTTACGTTAGTAGTACCAGAACAGAAGATATTAAGGAGGCAACAAAACCAAACAAAATAGCTTTGGTCTATATACAGAACTTATTCTGGTGAACCCATGTAAAATAATAGTTGTATTTTATTGCAAAGTACATAACAAAACCAGGTTCCAAACATATGACCATGTACCATCGCTAATGTATTATCTATTTCTTCACATTGTATTGAGGCCTAAGGATAAAGAGACGAAGTTTATAATACGGTAAGCATAGTATGACATCATTCATATCACAAAACAACTGAGAACAGACAAACAAGTAATTGTAACATTATGTGGGCTAGATTACAGGTCAAGATCAAAGGAACATCACTCCTCTCTTTTAAACCTTGTAAGGTGCAATGATACGCTAAGACAATTGTGTATACAATTGAAAAGAGTAATAGACATTGGCTGCAAACCATGTAGTTCAAGGCACAAGTCAGAGTAAGTAGTAGTTAAAAGGCATGAGGATTAAGGACTTACAACAGCGGCTTTGACTGGTGTAGTCATGCCCTTCTTCTTGCTGGTGTGACAGTCCTTGAAGATTTTGACAGCATTTGGTTCAGGTACTTTTTGGTCCTTGCGGGCTTTCCTCTGCATTTTGAACAAGTCAATATAGATATGATAATATGGTACAATGAAAAGAGTGAAATAGCAGCTAATTACAAGAGCCTCGCAGTGTGCAATATAGCTACGAGATCCTGTCGTCTGTTGGAATTTCACTTTCGTACGGTTGGCCTTGTTCTTTGAATAGTTCACCTACAAGAAGATTGATTTGTGTGGCACATGCATAAATAGGACTTCAACATGTCATCTGATCACATATATATATAATGTACCCAATACTTCGGATCGGACCAGTGTTTAACATGGCCTCTCCAGTCTTCATCAGATATATTTTCCACTGGAGATGTTTGGGCAAGTTCACTGTTAGCCTTGCCTTCAAAGTGAGTTTTCCTCAAGTATACCGATACTGTCGTAGAGTAGACTTGAAAACATGGGTGCAAGCTTGTCTGGTTGCATCATCTTGGCTATCCAACTTGAACCTCATATGTTGAAAATTATGGGAGTCTCATTATCAGCAACCTAGAAAGTATTGGACAGAGCAAGACGATATTACTAGTTTCCATACATAACCATACTTATAGATAAATGGTCGAGGAAGGTGTTGAACTGGGTTTCGTCTTTGTCATTCCTGTACTGAATCTTTGTTGGGAGGATACATACATGACACCTAACAGCAACCGCTGCCTTTGATACTAACTTGGCTGACTCTGTAGCATCACGTGGCCTTTTTAAACCTGCCTCAAAATGGATCTCCATTCTTCCTCCTCTAGATTTAATTAACCTATCGAGCATTATCCCTGATGTTTGTTTCCTCTTGCGCCTTGGTGCTAGTCCAACAACAAACATAGGAAGTGTTAGTGTACATCAAACTGTGAGACTACATATAAAGAAGCATGCAACTGTAACTTGACTCCAGCAACTACCTTCTTGGTGTTGAAGCTCACAAAGTTCATCTGATCTTGCCAACTCATCTTGTGTCAAGAGTGCTTCGGAAGTAGTGTCAGGTGGCAAGGGAGCTTAGGAACGTGCTGCTAGCTGAGTTGATGAACGAGTAAATCGTGTAGCTGGTGGTACTGTGGAAGGTGTTGTAACAACTAGGGTTTTCTCTACTTGTTTGGTGGCAGCTATTAGTTTCTGTTTGACTTGTTCTACAGCTCGTGTAGCATGGGATACCCTGTCGGTACAATTTTCCGGTGGACTTTGACCTTCTATTGCACCATCAGTACCAGCAGAATCTGCAGGATTGTTCTGCTTCCCTTTCCCTGTCGTTCTGTCTTGCTTCCTCTTTCTCTATGCCATGTTAAGTCAAGCTGACAAGAAAAACGAATAAGAATTTAGTTCTTCAGAACAAATGTACTTTGATGTAAGAACATGGTGTGATAGACAGATATTGTATGTTCTAGAAACAGGAACACGTGTCTTAGTCACAAGTATAATGTGTAAAGTAAGCCGATGAAATTCAACAAAATTAGAAGCAATACAAGCTAGACATCATACATAACATCCAACCACATATAATAGTGCCAAGTTAGATGGAGCACCTGTGATGGTGCATTAGGTGAGACGTGCTCATCACCAACACAGCTACGTTGAGTGTCTATGCATGTGTTGTCTTGGAAATCATCTTGGGGCGATGGGGAGTAGAATCTGTAGAGGCCCTCCGTTTGGAAGGGGAACCTTCATCCGCTGCCTTGCTAACTTCCTTCCGCTTTATTGATTTTGAATTGTCAACTAAAACCGACATGAAAAAGCAATAAAATTCACTCTTCAGAACTCATTCGTGCATGATACTGACAATCACTACTTTGATGTAAGGTAAACACATGATTCCAGGATGGAATAATATGAAAAACAGGACGACATGGCATATTCACAACTGTTTGTGTAAACTAAGCAGAAACCATTTCACCAAATAAGAAGCAATGCAAGCTAGACACCACGTGAAAGATGCAACCAATATGACTCTGCCAAGTTAAAAGTGTCCCATCATAAATGGCATTTCAACAAATTAGAAGCAGCGCATGCTATAAATCATATCAAAGATGCAACTAATATCACACTACATATACTGAAGGTGTCTCGTCATATTGATTTATGCGGGATACAAAAAAACAATAGTTTTATGTGAGGACATGCTTAATAGACAGATGTACTATGTACTAAATACAGGAAGGCATGTCACATTAACAGGTATAATGTATAGGCTAAGCAGAATAGCACATGCAATTTAACCAGATTGGAAGAATTACAATCTAGACACCATATGCATCATGCAACCACATATCATGATGCCAAGTTAGAGCAAGCACCTGCGCTGCTAGTGTAGGGGAAATGTGGTAATCAACTACAGAGCTACGTTCACTATCTTCATCTAGCCTTGCTGTTTCTTGAGAATCATGTCGGGAGGTTGACGCTGCATTCTTTAAATAAGGAGTAATTCACTTGCCTGACTGCCTTATCATAAGTGATTGATGATGGATACAGAAGAACATTAGTTTGCTGTAAGAACATGATTAATACACAGATGTACTAGTATGTACCAAAAACAGAAAGGCATGCCATATTCAAAGGTATAATGTGTAAGCTAAGTAGATGCAATTTAACCAAATAGGAAGCAATACAAGCTAGACATCCGGCTGGAGTGGTGGCCATGATCATCTAGGACCTAAGAGCCTGGTGGGAGGCGGGCTGCTTCGCCACCATCACAGCTTTTTAGTTGGCTTCCAGGTGATGCATCTCTTTGCTGGGCTTGTCACTGGCTCGGCCTATGCCCTGGCTAGCTATTTGTCTTCTGGTGCTCACGGGATGGTGGTTCATGTAAAAAATATATTTCCTTATCTTAATAAAGATCAACTTCGGCCTTTCGAATACAAGCTAGACACCATATGGAACATGCAACCACATATGACACCACGAAGTTAAGGCAAGCACCTAGGATAGTGGTTCATTATGAGTGAGGTCATCAACTCCAGAGCTATGTTTACCGTCTCCATCTGCTGACATTGTACCCTTTATAGCGTTGTAACGTGCCGTGCTTACCCGTGTAGAAAGGTGGAGCAACTTCTCTCTTTTCTTTTCTGCTTCTCTCGAGGCAGACTCTGAAATACCGCTGCATAAAAACACAATAGTGAGAGTATGGGTGAAGTATGTGCAAAATTAGTGCACTGTAAAAGTAGCAGATACCAGGTGGCTGAAAAATAAATGACAGGAGACATATGATAGCTCTACAGCATTGCATGGCAAACAAAATTAGATTCTACTCCATATGATTATGTAATATATGAGCACAGGAAATGCAGGTACTCCTCCAGCACAGCACCACATGTGGTCATATCAAGATAACAGTCGACTGAAAATAAATAGGTCAGTCAATTTTTTTAATGAACCCTCCGATCTATAAGGAACAGGTATATGGCCTTCATATACCTCCCGCTGGTCACTGTTGACGATCTTTCTCGAACCGCCAGCGACCACCGGCCCAGACCCCTGCCTTTGCCGCCCCACCCTCCCCTCGACCTCACACCACCGCCATGCTTGGCAGCGCCCCCAGGCCATCCCTTTAATCCAGGCCGACCTCCAGATCGAGCACCAGTAGTTCTAGGCCCCACACGCCCTTAAGATAAACACTGAGGCGCTGCTTCCCCTGCGTAATAGGCGGACTAGCGCCTGTTACGCTGGGGAATGCTTCCGTTAATTGGGAATCAACTGACCAGGAATTGAAATTCAGGGGGGGCGATGGAGCTCTAGCTAAGGTGAAATAGTATATGAGGAGAAACCTTGTGCATCATGAGTTACTAGGAACATCTAGTATCAAGAAGAAGCGGTCAACTAGTGTCTTCTATGGGATGAATACTGTGCAAGCAGACACGTAAGATTTGCACGAATAAGGGAAGAGGA
Organism: Triticum aestivum; assembly: GCF_018294505.1. NCBI lineage: Eukaryota > Viridiplantae > Streptophyta > Magnoliopsida > Poales > Poaceae > Triticum > Triticum aestivum. The sequence continues at coordinate 361,425,984 of NC_057812.1, read as the reverse complement.
GTACCATTTTCGGTTGCCGGTGTGGTCGCCTCCACATGTCGCGCCGATCTTCTTCTTTTTGCCGGGGAAACTGATGTTCTGGAGGGTGCAGGCTTGGACGAACCCATGGCCAAATTGCTGACTGTGTTACTGTGGCCGTATGTCGGCGAAGGGGAAGCAGATCTGAGGTGGCGAAGGACGGCGTAGCAGGAACAACTCCGGTGCGGTGGAGGGTGGAGAAGTTGGAGCGGCAGCGGAGAGGCGCAGGACGGCGTGGTTGAACTGGCTCGGGTACGGACAGCTCGGCCTTGGCTTCAACTACTAGCCGTGGAGGGCGTTGCGAATGAGGTTGCGGTGGACGACGACGTCGGGGTATCGGCTCCGGCATGATGGAGGAGGGCGGTGGTTGATGGGTGGAATGGGGTGGCCGACGGAGGACACCGGGGTTTCGCGACTGGTGGAGAGGCAGTTTTTGCACCCATGGAGTATGAATGGGGAATCGGACGGGTGGACGGGAGGGAAGAGAACCATGTTTCGATTTGGGACGCGCTTGTTTTTGGCTTTTTTGAATAGAAGATGGGACGCGCTTGTTTGAAATTTGCAGAAAGTACAAACTTTGCCCCCCTCTTAAATTTCGGACCTACTGCGGGTCGGGGGTAGGATGGTAATCCTATGTGTCCCAAATAGTGGGCGGGGGCGATTTCGGCGGTGCGCATGTGTGCGTAGGTGACCATTGTGTATGAATGTTTTTCGGAGGCGGTTGCGTGGCGTCTAGATGAAGCTACAAACTTACCCTAGTTTAGACCTTTGGACGTCGGGCCAGTAGGTTTCACGGGTCGGAGTTATTAGAAAAGTAATTTCCTTGTACTACCAAACATTGGTCTCACACGGTTTTGGGCGAGTAGAGGCTCTTTTGGCTCTTCGTTCGAAATTTTGAAACACAAGCATTCACGTTTAGAGTACTCTTGAACATTGAGGATTGACCTAAATAGACAACGTTAAATTTGACCTTGTATGTTTGAAACCTCATTAAATTATCCGCTTCTTTTTGAAATTTTGACACTTGAAAATCCTATAACTACGATTATTTTGGAATGGAGGAGCTAAATTAGAATCTATTTGGTACACGACTACATATGCTGTTATGTACAAAATTAGAGCAAATATTGTTTCCCCCATAATTTAGGTATGATTTACAAATGCCATGATATCAAATTCAAATAATTAATGGACTTCATGTTGAATTCGATTTTTTAAAACCACCTTAAGTTGAATACAAATGTATGCTAGTTCATAGGTAGCTATTTACAATGTTCATTGTGTAACTTTCGTATGTATAATGTGCTTTACACACACAACATGAACTATACTCACGTTTATATTCGATTGCTAAAGCGATGCATTGTCTGGAGTTCAAAAAACTAACTATGTGGATCAATTGTGTCGAATAATAACATAGACATGCTCAAATTCAATAGAATCTAGATGTCTGATGGATCAATGACCGTTCCTTACGCAAATTGCAAATATCATGATCCCATCCTAATATTTGGATACAATTTATATCTTTAATCAATGTATACAACAGTCTTGTACGTGTAGTTTCACTCTCCATCGGTGGTCTCTCACACATGCTCACACTCTCTCTCCCGAGGTGTCTTTCTCGCACACATGCTCTAGATATAACCCTCCCTCCCTCTCGTAACCATTTATGACTGTTTCACCAACCTTTATGACAAGCACTCTTCCTCTGGCAAGCATACACATGCACAATCCCCATCGACCCTTTCTATATACATAGACCTGCCTACGTGTCTCCTGTATGTACATTATCTTTAGGCCTGTCTCTCACGCATTGTCTCACACCTCTCTTCCTAATCGACGAGTATGATTCTAGAAGAGCATTCTGTAGGATGCCCCTTAAAGTTAGGTTGGATGAATAGTAATATCAGAGATAAAGGGGTTACCTTAGTCCGAGAACCTAGGGTTACAAATCCTAGCCGGCTTTGTCAGTGGACATAGAGTCCTTCACAATTATGCTATCTTTGTCTTGTACGACTAGTCATCCATGGGTCTCCCTAAGTGCGTCACGGGCCGACCAATGTGGCACAGGACGGACGAAGGGCCTCAGCTCGACCCACCTGACCTCACGCGGTGACACACCCTATGCCCCCACATCTCGTTATCTTATCACACCCACACATACCAACACAGACACCACACACAAAAATATATTCTCCTGGTGCCTCTATCCACTCCACCCTTGCATATACAGACTCAAGGGAATTTCTCACCGTGACATCATATTCGTCTCTCTCTAGACCACTCTCATTTCTCGTGCTATCTCTCCCACGCCCCCCTGTCGGCCCCTCTATCCATGCCTCTCTCGAATACGTAATACACACACATACCTCTCTAGGCCCTGCCAAATGCATCAACTACACAATCACACATGTTACATCACGTACCCCATTGATCTAAAAAGCCCTCTCTCCACGTTTATTTCGCATACAACATTCCTTTTGAATAAAGTGTGGCCAAAAAAATGTTTTAGAATTTCTACATATATATAACATTACAAAGTTATATGGAGGAGTATGAACACTTGCATTGCATGGTGCCCACAAATGATATTTATTTCGCATTGTGAATTTGTATATTTTTATACTATATATAAAGTTAGTCATAATTAAGAGAAACGAAGAGCATCTCTCTCTCCATCGCATACGCCCCCCTCTACGCCCCTTTCACGCACACACACAAACTATCTCCAGGTCCTCTAAAAGTAAGCCCCCAGCACATTCACACATGTTTCATCTTTCTCTCGCGATATATACAGTGACGATCATTGTATGTGAAGCGAAAGCATGATACGTACATTGGACTTCAGAATCCACTGATTACGGTCACCATTTACGTTCTGTGGTTATTATACAGTCACAGGCTCACCGTACAACTCTGTATTTGCTCAATACACGACTAGTTGACCAGTTAAACGCTCCACGTGGCACCTCTAGTGTTGCATCACATTATCTCACTACCATCGGGCCCACCTGTCGGCTTGTATCTACTCTACATCTACATTCTTATAAAATACTAACAAGATGCCCATGCGTTGCACGAAACATCAAGATGCATTTGTATGAGTAGTTTATCTTGTGGGAGAAAAGGATGAATAAGGGAAGGCCTTATTTGCAAGTGTGGAGAGGGGTGTGGGTATCTTTTTGCAAAATTGCCATAGTTTCCTTCCTATCCATCAGATATAGATCGGACGGCCTATATTGCAGGATGGCAGGCACACGATCATAACCGACTATGCTTTTTATAAGAGTAGGGACAAAATACACTCTTATAAAAAACAGAGTTGGTGATGATGGTGTGCCTGCCATCCTGCAATATAGGCCGTCCGATTTATATCTGATGGATAGGAAAGAAACTATAGCAATTTTGCAAAAAGGTACCCACACACCTCGCCACATTTGCAAATAAGGCCTTCCCTCGTTCATCCTTTTCTCTCACAAGATAAACTAGTCATACAAATGCATCTTGATGTTACGTGCAACGCACGTGCATCTTTCTAGTAATAATGAAAACAAACGAGAAAAAAATATTGGACAGTGGTTTGAAGTCATGACCGCGGGCACAGCGGACAAGGTGGCCTTGTATTGGTATGCTGAGCCGTCTGATTTAACACACATGAGCTGGTGTGGTGATTATACACACACGCACGCATGCACACGAACTTCATGCACGCACCACTCACACGAACACATGAACCCATGCACACCTGCAACACTCACACGTACACATGCAGCCACGCATGCACGCAACACTCACACACAGACACGCACACATGCATGCACACACCAGTACACCACACAACCAACACACACTCTCACGCTCAAGTGCTCAACCTACACATGCATGCACACACATCAGGCCCTGACGGACACATACACAACCAAGTGATTCCTGCGCACGGGGTGGAGTCTTGTCGTGTGTAACGCCCTCGATGCGGCTATATCTCCCACGTGTCGAAGCACGACTTAGAGGCATAACCGCATCGAAAGCAATGTCGCAAGTGAGGTAATCTTTGCAAACAACCCATGTAATACAATAAGGGAAAAGATACATAGTTGGCTTACAATCGCCACTTCACACAATTACATGAATAAAGCATAACATCATCCAAATACAATCAGGGCCCGACTACGGAGCCAAAATAAAAGAAGACTACCCCAAATGCTACACAGATCCCCGATCGACCCCAACTGGGCTCCACTACTGATCAATTAGAACGAAACAACACAAAGGACAAGATCTTCATCGAGCTCCTCCCGAGCTTGGTTGCATCATCTGCACGGTCTCATCGGCACCTGCAAGCTGTTTTTGGAAGTATCTGTGAGTCACGAGGACTCATCAATCTCACACCCTCGCGATCAAGACTATTTAAGCTTATGGGTAAGGTAAAAGGTATGATGTGGAGCTGCAGCAAGCGACTAGCATATATGGTGGCTAACAAACGCAAATGAGAGCGAGAAGAGAAGGGAAAAGCACGGTCGAACAACTATGATCAAGAAGTGATCCTAGACAACCTACGTCAAGCATAACTCCAACACCGTGTTCACTTCCCAGACTCCGCTGGAAAGAGACCATCACGGTAACACACGCGGTTGATGTATTTTAATTAAGGTCATCTTCAGGTTTTCTACAACCGGACATTAACAAATTCCCATCTGCCCATAACCGCGGGCATGGCTTTCGAAAGTTCAAATCCCTGCAGGGACGTCCCAACTTAGCCCATGACAAGCTCTCACGGTCAACGAAGGAATAGACCTCCTCCCGAGATATTCCGATCAGACTCGGTATCTCGGTTCTACAAGATACTTTGACAAGTTAAAACAAATCTAGCAACACCACCTAGATGTGCCGACAAATCCCGATAGGAGCTGCACATATCTCGTTCTCAGGGCACACCGGATGAGCAAGACGTCGGGTAGGCCAGCCTAGAGCTGCCCCTGGTAGCCCCGGACATCGCTCGGTTGGACCAACACTCAGAGGAGCACTGGCCCGGGGGGGGGGGGGTTAAAATAATGATGACCCTTGGGCGCGCGACCCCCAAGGGAAAAGAAAAGGCTAGGTGGCGAATGGTAAAACCAATGTTGGGCATTGCTGGAAGAGTTTTACTCAAGGCGAACTGTCAAGGGGTTCCCATTATTACCCAACCGCGTAAGGAACGCAAAATCCAGGAACATAACACCGATATGACGGAAACTAGGGCGGCAAGAGTGGAACAAAACACCAGGCATAAGGCCGAGCCTTCCACCCTTTACCAAGTATATAGATGCATTAATTAAATAAGATATATAGTGATATCCCAACAAGTAAACATGTTCCAACAAGGAACAACAACTCCATGTTCCAACAAGGAACAAACTTCAATCTTCACCTGCAACTAACAATGCTATAAGAGGGGCTGAGCAAAGCAGTAACATAGCCAAACAACGGTTTGCTAGGACAAGGTGGGTTAGAGGCTTGGTTCAACAATATAGGAGGCATGATAAGCAAGTGGTAGGTATCGCGGCATAGGCATAGCAAAAGAGCGAGCAACTAGCAAGCAAAGATAGAAGTGATTTCGAGGGTATGGTCATCTTGCCTGAAATCCCGCAAGGAAGAAGAACGAGTCCATGAAGAAGACAAACAGACGTAGTCGAACGGGTCCTCACAAATGCCACGTTATCGGAACCAACCCGAAGAAGCAACATCAGAAAGGAGCAAACAACATAGTAAAAACCAACACATAATCATGGCATGATGCACAATCAAGTATGATGCATGTCCGGTTTAATGAAGCATGGCATGACAAAGTGCACAAGCAATTCTACAAATTAAGTGGAGCTCACTATGCAACGAGTTGCATATTGACGAAACACCACACCAGTTATTTAGTCGCGATCTCGTTTATGTACCCATCGATATTAAATGTTTTAGAACATGGCAAGAGGTGTAGCATAGGAAAACTACCTACCTAGGCAAGTTTAAATGAGGCCGGAACAACAACCAACAAGTCCGGAAACTCCTCATATGCATATATTAGGTTTGGTGTTGTTCTGCCCTAAACCAAATTTTATAATTGTTAAACATGCAAAATGATGCCACCATGTTAAAGTATGCAAAATTCTACCCCATTTACATATAAAGTTTATTAAAATCCGAGTTACAGTTATTTAGTTATGAAATAAAGCATTTAAGCATGACATAGGAGCAAATTTAAACAAACAGCCTTTTAAACATTTTAAACATAGATGAAAGTTGCATATTATGAAACTAGACAAAATTCTAAGCAACTTTCATATATAATGTTTTTACAAGTGATGCTTAGTTTGTGAGATATTAAATGAATGATCATGAGGGTCTTTTCTGTAAAACAGCACACTCTGGAAAATAGGAAAAACGTTCTGGAGAAAAAAAACAAGAAACAGGACAAAACTGGTCAGCCCAACAGGTAAAAAAAACAAGAGGGGGCGCTGGGGTGTGGCCTCACCATGGGCTCGGCCCAGTTCAGTGAAGAGGCTTGGGAAGGCCGACTGCTGGGCTCGGCTGGATTGGACGAGGAGGTGGAGGGGACGTGGTCAACGCTCCAGGACGAGTGTTCGCCATCCCCAGACGCACAAGAGGCGGTCGAAGCAGGGGGCCGCGGGCGCTGAGACTCCAGAACAGGTCGTCAGAGCAGGGCCGACGGCGGCGCGCACGGGACACGGCGGAGATGAGCGGATCCGGGCGCGTGACGACATTCTCCGGCGAGGTGGCGGTGAGTGGAAAGTAGAGGAGGGTCAATGTGGTGTCGCTCCTGCAGCCTCCTCCTCGCGAATAGAGGCATGAGCAGGACTTGGCGGGATAGCAAAGAAGCTCCAGGCGGCTTGGCTTGAAGACGGACTTGGCGCGGGGTCGGGGAGGTCGCGTGGTTGCCGGAGACGCGTTGGGCCAGCTGCAACATTGTCGAAGACTCGGTCAGATCGAGCGAGGAGGCAGTCAATAGAAGCGGAACTTGGCACCGGGTGAAGCAGAAAGAGGACGGGGCAGTGGAACTTGGCGCGGCCGAGCGGGCGACGGCGAGCTCCTGCATCGGGACGTCCTTGGCGGCGGGCGGCGTGGTTCGGCTCGAGACGATGCTGACGGAAGGCTGCAGGGAATCCCATGGAAGGCATCCGCATGGCAGATCAAGGCGACGGCGGGCACTGTTCGCACAGAACAGAGAGAGAGGGAGTCAGGTGAGGAAGAGAAAACTTCAGCGAAGAGAACGGGGAAGGGAGCAGGGGATGGCCTGGTGGTGCCTGCTCTGGCGAGCCCTGTGCAGAGGCGGCGGCCCTAGCTGCTCTGGTTGGGTCGCTGGTGGCATGGGAGATCAAGCAGAAGGGGATCTGGGAGGATCCCGAGGTGGGGGGTTTGAGGGTGGCGGCGGCGAGAAGGAATGATGGGACATCTCTCCTTGATTTTAGGGTTGCCCCGATATTTATATAGCAGGTGGATTAAATTAGGGGCTATCCGGTCCCTTCGATCATTATCGGACGGATGGGAAAAATAGGTTAGGTAGCCCAAGCAGAAAAACGGAGACGTTTTGTAGATGTTAGGGACAACTTCTGGAACACGCACGAGGGGTTCGATGCACTGTGTAGAGATGGTAGGCATGGTCTAGGTGAACTGTGGCGAGGTTGAGAGGAGAGAAGAGAGAGAGAGGGCCGGACAGCAGTTTCCGGAGACCGAAAATGTCCGACGATACACCAGCTATACTGCCGCTATAGTTTAACGGTTGGGCTATCAAACGAACTCCGAATGCGATGAAACTTGACAGGCGGTCTATCTACACTATAATAAGACCACACACCAACTTTCGTCCCATTTCGAGAACATTTTCCGGCCACTTACAAAATAATATTTCGGACATGCCGCGGGCACGTGCGAGTGTGGTTGGGCTCAGAACGGACAACGGACGTAACGAGGAGACCGAGACGGATGCAAGTTTTGAAAACATGATGATGCAATGAGGATGATGACATGATGAAATGCAACACGCAGGCAAATGACATGGCAACAACAGCGAATAACTGGAAGACACATGGCACAACGGTCTCGGGGCGCTACATCGTGCCTGTGTAAATTTGTGTTTATCTGACCTTTTCCCTATGCAAACTGATAGGTGGGACCCACAAGGTACATGGTCAATTTAACTAGTCAACATGGTGCCACGCAGACTATTTGGCCGGTCAACAGAGTGCAATCCGATGCTGAACCATGAGCAAGTGACCGTATAATCACCGCAAAACATATATAGTGACCGTAATTAGCTTATTCTGAAGTTCGGTGAACGTATTACGCTTTCTCTCTGTAGGCCCTCCAAAACCACATCTCTACACGTTCTTGCATGTTACATCTAACAACTATGTAGTACATCACTACTACTACTACACTCTAACACAATAAATCATATGTGTTTTCATTTTACTAGATATCATATTGTTACTTAATTATTCAGTTTGCATACATTAAAATTTCCTTTGAAATGTATGGCCAGTATCATATACCGCGGGGGAAAAATCCCGCCCTTTCCTGTTCAATCGGGTTTGTATCGATGGATCGTGGGAAACAGCAAAACTATAGTACTATATACAGTAAAAGTGACAGTTCGTTGGGTCGTTGTGTCGTGTACTCCTCCGTTGTAAGAGTGGAGCGCTCGCTTTCATAAATCTTCTAGCCCCTTTCGCAGACATGTGGGGCATTAAGCTACCGGTTCCACGTGCCATACTAGAATATAGTGCAGAACAGCCGGGGTGAAGCACCCAGTCATGGCGCCGGCGTAGTAATGAGCAATGAGGCGTCAAATCACCAAGCTGCACCTTTCCCGCAGTTAAGTTGGAGGGACGAAGTAATAATGCTAAAAAAGAAGTTGGAGGGATGAAGCAACCATCATTTCACTCGTTGCTGAATCCGCTTCTCCCTCATCTTCTTCAAGTTAACCACGTGTTGCTTCTGCCGTTGTTCTGCCTCATGTGGGAAGCAGATCGGCTTGGTAAAGCACTGACATGTGGGACCACATGTCAGCAAACTGCCAGGACAACATCCCCTAAAAATAAGAAACCTCCCCCGCCATCCACGCGGCAAAATCACCTCCTTTTTACTAATCTTGATTCTATAATTTTTTAGATCAATATAATTGAGATTTGTATAGATAGCACATAGGAGCAAAACCAAGTGGTATAGTTAAGGGCATCCACAATGTGTTGCCAAATGTGAAAATAGCTTTTGGCATCGTGGGAACGATTGTGGACGGTGTTGCCAAAGCCAAAAGGATGGAACCGAAGCTCCCTGATTGATTGATTGAAGGAATAGAAAAATGCAACGTCTCTCCTCTTTCTCCCATGCTTGGACGCATGTACAGTATAGAGGATAGAGTCTACTCCCCTGGCCCTTCTATCACAAATCACAAAGTATTGAGGCGTCAAATCACAAAGTACGGACGAAGCAACCATCATTTCACTCTTTGCTGACTCCGCTTCTCCACCGTCTTCTTTGAGAAACCATCTCACCGAACTAAGCTAGACTGACGACGCTATTGTGTACGAGTAGTACTAGTACAATTATGCGTCCTTTGGTTCAACGGACTTCCTGGATGCAAATAAGGCAGTTGTCTCGGCTTGTAGGCGACACTTGCGAACGACTTACCGTGGTCTCCCTCAATGGTGTTCTCCATCGAACACACTTCGCCAAACCACAACGTTTTAGATATCGTTGACGTCACCGCAATGGGGAAGGAAGTCAAATATAGTTACAACCTCTATTTTTTGCACACAAGGCCAGTATATCAAAATTACAATTTGCAAAAGGCCACTAACACTAATCGAGGCAAAATTGATGGGATTTGCCTCGTACTAGCAACCAAGGACAATAATATCCCTTGCATGCATGCGGAAGTGAGAAGGTTGGTTTGCATGGCGCTGCATTAATCAAGCGATGAGGAGTGAGATGGTTAGCTCTTTGGGCTTTGGAGGAAAAAATACGCATTAATTGACATGTGAAACGAGGATTTGTATCGATTATTCCCGCGAAGGAAAACCCCGCCTTTATTTTTTAACACTAGTACTCCTAGTACGTAGTACTACGTACTTATCCTGTTTGGGTCTAGGCCTTGCATTGACATACTTCGCCACACATTTTTGCCAAGCTTGCCTAAAGTTTGCAAAATGAAAAGGAGGTACACTCTCTCACGGCTGTCGCGGTCGCACCGCACCCTCACACAGTCGCTCTTGCACACCGCGGTCGCACCGCACACTCACATGCACAGTCGCTCTTGCACGCCGCAACCCAACCAAGGGAACGTACCCTCACTGACACGTGCTGTCGCATGTGAACAAACCAAACTCAGCCATCCTACCACTGACACATAATTTTCGTTCATAGAGTATGTTTATCCAACCGCATGTTGGGGAGTATCCGTACGGCCCGTGCGGTGGTCTGTTGGGGAAGAAGAAGAGGTGAGGAAGAAGGGTTAGGAGACGTAGGATATTCATCCAACTGCCTGAAATGGTAGACCGACCCAAGTCAGGCGACTTGCATAACAATATATGTTTTTACTACACAGCAAAAGATCCATAAAAACAACAACATAAAGAAAAACTTTCACTGCTCGCGGAACGAGACGGCCTCGTCGTCTTTGGCTGTCGGCATGAACCAGCCGTAGCTCCCGACGTGTGTCTCCGCACCGTGGTTGTCCTCGGCCTCTAGCTACTCGTTCACGTGGAGCGTGCAGGCGCTCTGCATGGACGAGAGCACCGCCCGGT